>NW_026623238.1:6412813-6429715 GCF_030028575.1 Malurus melanocephalus
CTTTGTGATCCTTTGCTGAATTTGTTTCGTTAGGTCCATATATTTTTAATACTTTCTTTCCCCTCTTATGTCTTAATTTAATTCCKGCAGCTGAACTTTGCTTCCTGGTCCTTCTGGAGAATCCTTCTAGGAAGGATTGGTAACCAATTCTAGGCAGTAGACACAGTGGAAAATGCTAAGTCAGGAAAATTGTCTGAATAGTTATGGCCAACACTTTGCTGGAGCTCTGAGTGATTAAATTTCCTGAACCCCACAGGGACACTCAGAGGAGACAGAGCCATCTGTCACAGACTATTAAATGAATTTTCTAAGTTGGTAGTTGTAAAGAAACCATTGAGGTTCTCAAGCATGATATTTTTGGGATGCAGTGGGGAAGTTAGGGTGTGACTCAACCGAAGATCTCTCTGAAATAAGAGCTATAGTAGAAGTGTTGTATAAAAAAAGCCTGAACAAACAGTAAGAATTAACTTGGCCTGAAGAAAGTTTTGAACTTCTCACTTAAAATTCCCTTTATGYCTGAAAATGGAGGATGGTAAGTGTGACACAAATCTTAAGAAAAGTCTGAGGTGTACAGCAAACACCTGGAGACTTCTAAAACTTAGTGGACACATGGAAAATTTTGATTTGCATTTGGGAAAGGCCAATATGGCTTCTGTGAACTTCCTCTGAATTCTTGAAACTCTTTAAAGAACTCAATAAATATGTGGATATGAATGATTTGGCTGGTAATARTCTCTCGCAAAATGCTTTAAGAAAATGAAAAATCAACAGGAAAGGAGAAAGGTTGTARTAGGCACAGCTTCTGCCTGCACAAGCATGCTTACGACACCACTGCTTTTATTTCTACCTTACTTAGGTGAAAGGAGCTCCCTCCACATGTCTTTAGTCCACATTTCAGAGACAGTGAAGTTTTWATAATTTAAAAAGAGACAGAAGTGATCCATGCAGAAATCAGTGGAACCCAAAGTATATGATACTTACTCTGGGACMTTATTTTTTATTTATAAGGAGAGAAAAACGCTCCTCAAATTAGCAGGAAAAAATACATAAAGTAAGAATCATATGAAAGGTTTTAGGTTATTGATAATTTTCAGCCAAAAGTTACTTTTAAATCTTCTATTTCAGGAGAATAGTGAGACTTTTTTTCAGGCGAAGGAGTTCTGTGAAGACAAGTTTTATGCTAGTGGAAATATTCTGGTCACATGGGTTATTSAAAGCTCAGAGGTGATCAAAAAGGAACCAAAATACAGAGACTACACAGCTTTAAAAAAGTAATTGTGTCATTACAATGCAAATCCTTGCAATTTTGTCACTTAGTTGAGCCACCCAGCCAATTATATGAAGAAGTCTAGTTGGCTGAGTGAAGAAATAAATCAGTATTGAGAAAATATTTCAGCATTGAGAAATATCTACAAGATAGTTAAAAAAAAAAAAAACAAACAAAAAAACAAACAAAAAAAAAAAAATCCCAGGAATACAGAATAGAAGCTGTACCATAGATGGACAAGCCATAGGAATCTGTACCAAAACAGTAACAGAAATATTGGATGGAGTTCATTTCTGGAACATTTAAAAGTAATAATTAGTATTGTATCTTTACAGATAATAATTGGGGAGTACAATAAAGCCCTCTCTTCACTGTTAGATGTTCTTAAAAGATTCTTTGAATAGAGAATGGTAAAGAGACTTTTTTATTCTATAAAACTGGTAAAAATCAAATAGTYGATAAACATATTGCTTCACAGTGTTGAAATTTGAAAAGCACTGTATTTCACAGCATGCTCATTTCTTCAAACTTGACTTGGCTCAATATTTTTGCATTATCTGTTCCTTCATAGTAAGGAATCAGAGATTTAAACATTTTGGGARCAATTTAGATAGAATTATCCTTTTGCTTGGGTTGACATATCATTCAGAACTAGTTAAAAAGTTAACAGAAATAATTAARAATGTGACCTGCAAAAATGTGACTGCATTCATTTGACAACCCATTGGAAGTAGCTCATCAGGAATTGTGAACCATATGCATTTATGCACAAGGAGATTTCTTCAACAGCAATGCTACTCATTTTGCCCCAAACTCCTAAAATATATATTGTCAAGAAAAAAGTCTCATACAGAGAAATGTGTAGGTGAAGAGCATAGTAATATATGCATAGAATTTTATGTTTGGAAGTTTTAAAGATGGATGCAAAAACTGATAAGCTTCTTATAGAAAGATGAGTATACAGCATTTCACAGACAATTGTGTGAGAGTATTTTAAAGCTAATATTAAGTCCAGGAAACACTTTTTTCCCTAATTAACATTACTGTCCTTGTCCTTTTATGTTTAACCCTTTCTTTGTTTTAAAATAATACTTTGTGGTTATTACATATGAAGGCTCATTAAAATTAACAATAAATAAGAGGCAGAGACAATGACCTGTAATACATATCAATTCCTCAGCTGTAATCCATCAGTTCATATTAGCAGTATCTGGATACCTTCTGAATAAGTATGTGAATACATGTAATTACAGAGTGTGATAATGAACAAATATTTTCAAAGGCAATATATAAAATGCTAGTCAAGGACTCTAGAACACTAACATATTATTCTGTTGGGGTTTTTTTTCAGCATCTTTCATGCTAGTTTGCATTGGACTATCAGATTTTTGCTTCCCAAAAAATCTCTTGAGAATGCAGCTCTGAAAACTTCTGAAGAGTTCATGGCTTGAAGATATTTTCTAGATACAGGAAAGCTTCTTAGAAGAAGGAACTACGGTAAAAACTCAAGTTTTTTAAGGGAAAAATACTACTGGAAAATAACACTAGTATTGAAATGAGAAAACCCTGAGGGAGATAAACAAAACAAMGCAAATAAATAAAAAACAAGTAAACAAATAATAACCCAAAAGGAAATCCCCACACAATATTTTATTTCTAGAGCAAGTATTTTGTTTAAGAGAAAACTGTTTCTGCAAAGCCTGGATTTCAAAATCATTAGACAACTTAGTTGATATGAGTCTGTTTAGAACTAKCAAAGACCAGAAAAAGTGTAAGAATGTAAGGGAAGCTGATCTAGTTGTTTATTCTCTCACTAATGCTTGAACGTGAGTGCAGAATACTGTCTTTGTGCAAAGGTCACTATTATACATGAAGTGAATATTCTGGACGGACAACTTCTTATCACATTAATGAGTTAAATTTATCATTGTCTTATAGGGATCAGTTCTATGAAAACACATTATTTAAATGATGAAAACCTCAATCTGACTTTGAGCCCAATTAGTTTCTGAGAGTCTTGTTACCTTGCTTCACTGAATCTGGTATAAGCAATGAGAGTGTCTTTGCCTCTAAAAGCACACTCACAATTTGTGCTATTCTTTGCTTTTATCCTATGCTTTAGTTTTCATTTGACATATTGTGGAATTTTAGATATCCCAGTTAAGGCAAGGCACTGAGGTCCAGCCTCTTYCCCATCTCTCCTTGGGTCAGTGATATGATAGCAATGAAACCACTTGTGCTGKTTTTTAGGTAGTTTCCAGTCTAATGAAACTCCCTTTTAAGTAGTTTCCTTCATGTGCACTAATAGGTGCTATAGATGACTCTTCTGTCAGTCTTATCCAGAAAACCATGCTTCCTACAAAATAAAGTATGCAAATAATCAACATTGGATTTAATTTTATATTKTAAAGTCAGAATAAAATATATAGACAGGAATGAATATCTTATTCTGTAATAGTTAGCCCACATTTTAAAACTTGTAAATATTCTCATTAGTAGTTACTATTAATAGTATATTCTTTGAAAATAAACTAATAACTTGTTTATTTTTATACATTTGGTACGGTTAAGTACTGAAAACTATTAAAATCAAATTATCTCCTCAAGTTTTAAAAATGTGTTTTTAGAGGCAGGAGTGGAKTTGAGAGTGACAAAACAATTCACTTTATAGAGGGAGAGGAAATTATCCCTTGTGGATTAGACATCAAATCACTGAGCTACAAGCAGCTGGTGATGCATAACCATCATTATAATTCCAGACTGTTGTATCATTTCTCCTAGTTTTATTTAGCAGTTTTAAAGTCAGGATAAGATATTTTTATGGCAAGAAATTTAGTGAACATGTGGAAATTAAAAAAAAAAGATTGAAGAAAGGGTACCATAATTTTAAACTGGGATGATGGTTATGCACCACCAGCTGTTTATAGTTCAGTGATTGAGAATATAATTGACAAGGAATAATTGCCACCTCTAAACAGGGTGAGGAGTGCTTTTGCTATAAGGTTGGAGAATGGCCATAAGGGGCAGGAACCAAATGTTTGACAGGAATAATTTTTACTTTTTCTTCTCTTTAGTAGCTTTAACATTTGAGACTAAATTCTGTTCTGGACTGTATTCGTATATCTGTGCTGGTGTCAGTGAGTTTGCCTCTGTGTAATGGAATTTGAAAAAAATGAACTGACTTTGCATACATAATTGAAGCAGTCACAATGTATTTGCATGATGGTCTAGTATAGCAATCAAAYACAGACGTTACGCTGTAACTGTGTTTAAACCAGAGAAATTCTGCATAAGTCAATACAAAGACAGAAGGGTCTGTGACATTATGTGACAAACTATTTTCCCTTTCTTTAATTGAAGCATTTTTGTTTGATACTTGACAACAAATTTTTCAAGAAAGTCAGACTGTCATGAAAGGAAAAATTCCTCTGAATCATCTGACAGTACAGTTTGAATAGCCATTGAACTAAGGTCCTAGGAACATTTAAATATTTGGCTAGACATGTCATTTGAGCATGACATGAAAACCAAAGTGAAAACATTCTCTTGACAGGAAGGAAAAATACCTTTAAAGTAATTTGGGATACCTGTAGAAAAATGGCATAYGGTACCAGGACCATGACCCAGTACTGCAAATCTACGTAACAACATTTCATACTCTCCATCTGTCTATCTGCCTTCCCTTTGAAAAATTGTACAATAAGTGAAAGGGAGAAAAATATTAAATTCTTACRTGTTTCATAGAAGTGTATGGCCAGGTAAGGAGAAGAGAGATTTTTTTTTTTAATTTTCAGATATTCCACTTGGTAGGTATCACTATATGAGAGAGGGCCTAATTTCAATTTGGTTTATTTTCAAATTATAATTCTCTTATTTAATCCTATTGCAGAGTAATAATCCCCCTGTTGTCTCTACATTTCTCAAGMAACCAGATTTTTGTCAAGTTCAAAACTTATTCCAACATTTGAAACTGGAATGCRGAACAGTTAATTAGTCTGAAACCCTTAAAAACAGCTAGAATGAGCAAGTCATATAACAGCATTTTTCACAATAAAGATAAAAAGTCTACCTCTGCTTTTGCTAAGAGAGGTGTTTCCATAAAGATTATAAGAGAAATGAGATAATTCTTTAGGATGCCACAGGRATTTCAGCTCCAAGTGCAGCATACRYAGCTCTGAGCATTCATTAATATWTACACCACCATGTATGTATGTGCTATATATGAAAAATAAATCTCTATTAGGATAAAACCTGGCACAAATGCCTCTTTCTAAGGAAAATATGAAAGAAAAACACATATAAGATGATAGTCATGCTATTYTCTTCAGTAACATCAACCACTTAGAGAACCATATAAGAACCCATACAAACTCCTCATAGTTATCATAACATTCCTTGTAGTTATCATAATTATCTTACTGTTTCTAAGCTTCAGGGCACAAGTAAAATTCTAAKTAAGAGAGATCAGAGACCTAATGGTCACTTGCTTGAATTCTCTTATGAAGCKGCAATTGCTTATTTCATCAGGGTTTCATCACTAAAGGATTATTGAGAAAACTCTGTGATAAAAAGTAAAAAAGTCATTGATTCTCTTAGTTGTGTAAGCATTCATATCATCAATTATAAAAATATTATGATAATATGTAATGATACTGTGTAATATATCAAAATACATTTTTTCAGCTAGATCCTTRGCTGAATTCAAGAGATCCTTTATACATCTGAGGACAGGTGATGAATACAGATCTGGGATGAAATTCAAAACTCCATTCCACAGACTAGCTGTCTTTTGAGCTGTCAAGAATAGTGCAGACTGAGCTGCTGTGGTCATCACAAACTGCKAGATGAATAACTAAAAGAAGAGCTGTTCTTCAGCATAAAGCATGATATTTAATCAAGAAACATGGACAATATGGTTCCAGTCTGTCTTCAAGCTGTAGCAATGCAAATACAATTCTCTTGCATTCCGGGAAAGTGTTCTACTGACTTAATTGTTAGGTACAAGGAAAACACTGGTCCTTCCAACATGTGTCTTAAAACATTAAGCCCTTCTCTGTAGGGAATTTCAGAATTTTCTAGCCTGTGTGTCTCAAGTGACTGGAAACAACAGACACATGGTTCTCATCTAAGAAACCTGAGCTCATAAATAGGTGAATTTTTAAATTCCTTTTCTGTGTGCTTAGTGTTTTCCTTCACGTACTCCTGCTTTACTAGGTGAGACCTTGGACAGATACCACAGACTGAGGTAGCTTTTTGGTCACCTTTCACAGATATTATTTCAAATCATGGCTAAAATATATTATTGCTGAGTACTAAAAATGTAATATTTTACAGTTAACTTCTTAATTCATAATATATACTTTGGTAAGATGTGGCTGCCAGTAGGACACTGTGCAGTTACAGTTACAAATAAAGTTTGTAAAATTTTATTTGGAAAAGAAAGAAATTGCATTGAAATAATTCTACTCTTATCCTTGTAAGACATTTCTATTATTGGAGAAAATGTKATTTGATCTATATTTGCATTTTTAGGTTCCTCAGCAGCATTTGTAATTTTAAAATGTTGATTTTTTTTTTCCTTCCAGCATACATTTATAATGAACAAGTAACTTCTGGCTTCCTTTTGCTTTCTAGCTGACAAGACTKCAAGGTCATACCTTGATACATGATGTAAGCTGTCACATCCTTACTTTTTTACCCTAAAGAAGCTGGTGGATGGTGATTCTGTCCCAGYTGCAAGATGTTGATGCTTCTTTAAGACATTTTCTACACTATTCTTTTGGAAAATCATTCCTTTTATGTTTGGACAGTTTATGGTTCACTGCAAAATGTGGCATGAAATCAAAGGACCGATCAAAATGAAGACAACCTACTGAGCTTTATTAAATATACTTTTTCCACGAGACATCTTTTTGAGGTTTTGTCATCTTTTCCCATTTGCATTATAAAAAACATCAAGTACACACCATTATAAATATAACCTTTARAAGGTAATCAGATGGGTATTTCAGAAGTCACCATTTTAGTTTCTATTCAGAAAACGTAATAAAAGTGCATTGGGGAGGAACGCTGAAGCTAAAGAAAATGAAAGGGGGAAGAAAAGCCAGAAAATATATTCATTTTGTTGTCTCCTAAGTCAGAATAAATTTCACAAAAAATCTTCTCTGGTTTATACTTCTTTGAATTCAAAGCCAGAACCCTCTGAATCCTGCTGGGGTGACACAGAAAGGTATCAAACTCACTAACTTACTTTGCTATCCATAAGAAAAATACAAGATAGAAGAGATGTGAAACAAACTGATATTGCTGCTTCTCTACATTTCCTACCTTTGCTCAGATTTCTGAGGTTTCTCTTTACTCATTTCTCCAGCTATTTGAGGTCCCTCTGGTCTAGCTGGCAGCACAGCCATCTGTTTATCAACTGCTCCCACTTTTGTCATGTCTGCAAATTTGCTGAGGGTGTATTCCTTACACCTCTTTGTTAAGGTCATTAAYGGAGTTGTAAAAACAGAGTTGGGCTCTGTGTGGACTCCTGGGGTGTAGCACCAGTGACAGGCCTCCAGATGGACATCATGCTTCTGCTGATCAGCACCCTCTGAATCAGGCAGCTCAGACAATTTTCAATCCACCATTTTATAAACAGCCTYCAAAGCTGCAAAGCAGATCTGTTACTATCTAAGTATACTTTATTTTGTTTGTTCAAAGTGCTTCAACGTGTGCAGGAGAAGCTTCTGGGAAACTAAAGATACAGAACCCAAATGTCAAACTAAAAACCTTGCATCTGCCACCAAACCTCCAGCACATGAACCTCTTTTTGGATGATGCACAAACTGTTATAGCAGACTCTATGACATGTCAAGGCATGCCAAAAAMACACTGACAGAACACTTCAAATAATCCTGCCCTTAATATTCTGAATCAAACAACTTTTGTCCTTCATCTCTTAGACTTTTCCTTGCACAATTGACTAGTGATGATTGCATGACTTTGCCAATGCTGTCAAAGTTTTATTTATTTAAAACAATCAATATCTTCATGTACTTTGAGTCTTTCATGTTTTGTTGATGGATATGCAGTATCTAAAATACMCTCTAAACTGCCAGAAGTCTGGTTGATTACTTCAGTATGGGATTGTACAGATATTTGAAGTGAATGGAAACTGACAAACTATGTCCTTAGACCAGTACTGTAAATGAAAGAAGTAAGTGCATCTGACACTTAGAAAACAGGAAAAAAAAANAAAAAAAAAAAAAAAAAAAAAAAAAAAAAAAAAAAAAAAAAAAAAAAGAAGAAAAAAAAAAAATAAAAAAAGAGAGAGAGAACTTTCATGGCTATAGCCTGAGAACATGAAAAAAAAATCAAGAAATACACTATGGATATTTGACTTGAAAATTATAGTACCTGGTAAAAAATACTAAGTCATCTCTATTGCCCAGATTCAAAACCGTGATAATGAATTTACAAAAAATCAAGCCATTTTGTACTTTTGCCTGTCTCCCATTATTAGCATGGACAGCATATATTTAGAATGATTGTAAAATTTAATTTACAAACAAATGGAAGTTGGAATGACTACTGGACATTAAAAAAATTGCCATAGAAATAGAATTAAAAGGGCCTTATAATTTTACTTTCCTGAAGAACTTCAAAGAAACAAGAAAAAAAAATAAAAATCAAACAAAAAAGTAATACCTTATTTTTCCAAAGAAAAATGTTGCATGGTAAAATGGAATAATTAGCTAGAGTTGTCTGTTTGAGATCTGAATATAAATCAGCATTGTTGTACATACATAATGCAATAACTAAAGGTTTATGGCACCAGCTGACTTGGTACTTTCTCATAAATTATATCTGGCATTCATTATGTCTCCATAACACTGTCATAAAAGGTGTGTGCCATTCATGTTTTGCAGTTTTCTTAAAAAACCATTAAGGTTACAATTGAAAAAAAAATGATCATTATGTCTCAGATGCAATATGTTGGCAAATGCTTTACATTTAAATATGTTAATTAAAGCTAGCTATTTTTTTATGGCAGACATTAAATTAGGTTGGAAATGTTAGAATAATGAGACAAATGTAGAAAATAATTTTGCAAACAAGCAAATCACAAGTATTTAAGAGTTAAATTTATTTAAGAAGGTTCATTCTTTATATACCCACAATTTCGAAACTGAAGTCAATGGGTCATCAAGGAAGGTTATAAAATTGTTATGAAACTTTGGTACTGAACTTGACTTAAAGTATTTTGTTTTTTAAATTTACAGATATGGCAAAAAATATAAAGATAAAAGAAAAAAAGACTTAGCCCTGCTCTGATAGTATAACAAAGCTACTCAAATATATTATTTTCATTCCCGATGTCTTCTTGTTTTGTGGAAAAAAAAAGTTCAAAAACTTTTTCTGTAGTTTTCTGTAGGAAAAACTGTAGGAGTGATGTATATCACTATATGAGTGATATGCAGTCAAGTTTTTCTCATAATTTAATCAGTTTTAATTTAATACAGTTGTGCTCAGCATCATTATATATACTTTGTATTATATTAAACAGTAAGATTAAAATATTCTGTATTATGCAATCTTATTTCAAACATTTACATGTCAGTTCAAGTGGAGATACATGAACTTTTAAGAATTTTTTTCTTCAATTTCTTTGCTCCAGTTTTCTTCCATTAATCCATGGGAACTTTATAAACACAGTGCAAGTCTTCTTGGGTTTGTTTTTTTTTTTTTTTTTTTTTTTTTTTTAATATGTCATCACCTGTGTAGCTAATGTGTCCCATAAATACTCTCTATGCACCGAGAATGACCTTTCTAAAAATAAAAAATGTATTAGACATAGATACAACAATAGATATACTATTTTTCTTTACTATAAAAACATAAAATCAAACCTGTTCTATGACTTTCATTGCCAGAAAAGCAAAGCAAACACCAACATATTTATCATAAAAAAAACCAAAAAACCCAAACCAACCAAACAAAAAAACTCCAACAACAAAAACAAAGAGCAAAGAAGCAAGCAAGCAACCAACCAACTAACCAACCAAAACCCCCCAAAAACAACCAACTGACCAACCAACCAACCAACCAACCAACCAACCAACCAACCAACCAACCAACCAACCAGAAGGTAGTTGGAGTCTCCTTTCTTGAAACTGCACGTGTTAGGAATTTGTCATAACACTTGGAAAATTTAGACTTTAAGATTAAATTAGACTTTTCGGTTTTAAATTATATTATTTATTACCTATTCCTGTATATTTTCTATTATTATATCGTCTATTCCTCTTATCATGTGTGAATAAAAAAATCTGTACATGTCATGAAATCATAAAAATTTGTGTCTGAATGCATCATCCTGTATATGGATTTCTTACCTGACCATTTCATCAACCAGATACTACAGTCAAAGTAAAAGCAAGAGAGAAGTAAACCTTTATTTCCTCCACAGTTCTATAAAACTTGAATCAGCTTTCTTAGTTTAGGCAAACATGATTCAAATGCCTAAACTTAACAGCTGTTTGTTTCACTTTCTAAGTATTGTTTTTTATTTCATATTTCAACTAAAACCCCAAAGGATACAGCCAAAATGTCTTCRTTGGGTTTGGTCTGCTTTTCATCTTAGACAGGTTAAAATGTGTCTCAGATCAAATCACTCATAATCTTATATTTTGTCAGGGAAAACTTTTGAAAAAGCCCCTGACCTTCATTGAAATATGAAATTCAAAACACCATGGGGGGGGGGGGGGGGAACACCCCACAAAAACAACCAAAACCCCAGAACTTCTATTTCTACCTACAGCACTCTAAAACACTAACTAATATAAAAAAAAATGGGTACATGGATGCATCAAATATTTTGCTTGGTTTCTGACTTTAAAACATTTACATATGCTCAAGTTTTTGGGAATTTCACTATTACTGAGATTAACATGATAGAAAGAAAAACAAGGTTTTATGATTTCTCTTTATACAATGGAGTTCCTGGGCAGACATATAATTTTTTTTTCCCAAAACCCACATTTTTCTTTGTCTYTGTGTCTTCCTCTTTCTTCTGTCAGTGCTAAAATAATTGAACTGCAGCAAAGATAGCAGCCTAGAAATTGCAGTGTCTGTCACTAGCCTGAAATCTTGCACTACCCCCACAGTTCCTGCAATTAGATTCAGAGAATCTGACCCACGATATACAATCTCAGTTTGCAATAAATGCCTGCAACACCTGGAATGTTCTTGTGATTTGAACATAAGAAATTACTTTGCCACATCTGTTAGTCTGACCACATCAGTCTGACCCTCTTTCTAGTGTGTCATATTTATATATGTCAGAACAAAATTTAACTCAGACATATTTTTGTCATTGGTCTCATTGAAAGACTCTGCAAAATAAGTGCTAAGAAATTTTATGTCATTTRTATTCTCTATATTTAGTGGTGTATATGTTTGTCACAGAATACTATCTTAATTTTCAATATTTATTCAAGCAACAGAAAAACAGTCTTTGAAGCAAATTGAAATCCATCACATGTGCAGCTTTTCCTGAGATGTTAAGTTACATTCTTTAGAAAAGTGCTTGCTCAAGCTATCTGGGCAATGCTAYACTAACAAGTGTTAAGACTAGATGTTATCTTTGCATAGTAAATGTCATGATTCCGGTAAAAATCTATAATTTCCAAATAGAATTTTAAAAAGAAATTAATTAATTTGTACTGGTAAAAATTCATTCTGAGTTAGACTTTTTCCCTCTGTCCTGTAATATTAAATATATAAGTCTGAATGGAAAAAAAGTTCTCTTCGATCATCCTTTGAATGTTCTTTGAGATCAGCATATTTCTACAAAACATTTCCAATCATTCAACATTTTTAGACAGGAAAATCATCTCCCAAAAAGTCTCAGGCAAACTCTGGAATGCAGTGATTTATTGTCTGTCTAGACCAGACAAGCTTTTTAAAGGAGGGATTAAAACTGCACTCAGACGTGATGAACATTCAAGGAGCTAGGTCTTGTGGAAAAAAAAAAAAAAAGGGGTTTTTTTTCTGCTTAGTCATCTAAATTTTGTGTGGAAATCCTAAAGTATTAGGATTTTTATTTCCCATCATGATACCTTGGCATATATTTTCTTCCTGAAATACAGAAGAATGTACTGCAAATCAGGTCAGGAAATTACAGGGAAATAATGCTGAGAATAGGAATAGGAATTGTTTAGTTCACTGAGGCACCCATTCCCCAAAGACAGTTATTTTAAAATGAGTTTTAATTATTCATTGTAAAGCAGCCATCCAGTTCCTGAATGTAGCTATAAAATATTCAAAACTTAGTATGAGGAATGACAAATGAAAGTCTTGTACTGTACTTTAAAAGTGCATATTTAACTTCAGAGTTGCTACCRAAAATATTTCTCACTAGTCATTCTAAGATATAAGAAATTATATATATCAGCTATACTGGACTTTTAAAAGAAGCCTTTAGTCTTAGCTATTCAAATATGAAGGTGCTCATTCAATTTCTTCCTGAAAGAAGCAGAGGAACAGAAGGGACTAATTATGTGACATTCTGACAATATGCAATATTCTTATTACTAGATCAGATCTCTACAACCTCTAAGATTCCTGAAGATCTTATTTTCCCCTGTCTCTGGGACTTTCATAAGATTATTACACCCTCCTAGGGCTATATCTCCTGTCTGATGGCACATGGATTGCACTCATGCAGTCCTTTTGTCCAACAATAATTTTACATTTCTGAACCTGAAAGGAGCTGGGTTCTGAAATCCAGTTAAGTACTTTATTTGGAATATGGGACGTGCCATATGGGTCAAGAGAKATCTTGTTCCTTCTTTCTGTCCAATCACAAAACAGTGATTTTAATTATTTCTGGTTTAAGCATAGCAACTAAACACACTTTTCATCTTAAATTTTGTGAAAATACAGGAAAAAACACTGCATCAAGACAATCCTTGCCACCAGCATTGGGAACAATTTGATTAAAAGCTACAGGATATTTTATTTTCTCTGAGAGCAAATCTTTTACATATGAGTTAACATGAAAATGTTTTCAATCTAGGTTGATGCTGAGAAGAGCAGAAGAATAGAGAAACACAAATGTCACAAGTTCAGCCATTCCTCTTGTTCTTTGCTTCCAGAGATGCATAAACCACTCAACTAGAGCAATCACTATAATTCATATGTTCCAAGAAAATTCCAAAGAGACTCTAGTATAACTAATATGTTTTTATATAATATATTTTATATATTTAATACATTTCTAAACATAAAGTGGTGGAAGAAAGGACTTACTAAGACCAAATCAGCTGCCTCTGCATGTGTGGATTAGTGTCAGGAAGCAAAACAGAAAATGACTCTTAATTCTTGCATTGAGACTTACTGCATTTTGATAAAAAATTAATAATAGTASCCAGAAAAACACAAGAATTACTCTTGCTGTGTGCAGTAGGGGACAGAATATTTCAGGAAAGGATATTCTTATTAATATATATCATGAAATGGGAAAGAAGCAGGAAATAAATGACTTTGCATCCCAGTAGTATCTTTCAAATGTATTTTAATATAAATTAATATAGGCAAAAAGACATGACCAAAAAAATAAATAGGGGATTTTTGCTGTTTCTCAAATCTGCTAGTCAATTAAAGTAATTGAAAAAATGGTTAGGGAAATCTGGGTAACACTTTTCCATCTAATACTGATAAGATTACATGAGAGGTTTTTTTTAGGTAGAAATATATCATCACATTGATTTCCAGAAATTATAGTTTATAAGAGCTGAAGCTTTAATATATTGTTGTCAAAGTAAATTTTGATATTATGATTAAATATTGTTTCACTTGATGTGGAAGAATAATTTCTTTGGGAAATATTCAAAGGAACACAGACATACATAGTTATCTCTAATTTATCAATATTTATTAAAATGAGATAAACACAATTTTAAAATGTTCTGGCACTCCAGGAACAATTTTTTTTTGGCACAGCATTATAATTTTTAATTCACATGAATCTGTAATACTTTTGTAACTGGTATCTACTAATGTAAATATAAATTTTTGCTGCTTGGAAGTAAGCTGTTTTGCCCAGAGAAAGAAAATCTCCTCTTTGTGAACAGTTCATCAGCTTTACACTGATATTGACAAGGTTTCAACCTATTCCCTTCAAGACATCTGCTTATTGCTTCTTATTTCTCCCTTGATTTTAGGGCAAATATGCAATTCTGATGCAATACTCTTGTTTTCTTTTTCTTCACCCATGTTCCTGATAGGGAATTTTGRATACTTATATCCCATCATTCTAGTTTAATCTACAAAAATTATATTAGTAAAAATCATTTCAAGTTGTTTATGTACTAAACTTTTAATTTAGTTTTGCTTTTCCCCCCTCTATTTCAATGTTTGATTTGTTTTTTTGTTTTGTTTTGCTATATAGGAATATAAAACATTCAGTAGATTGGGTCATTGTTTTTCTCCTTTTTTTTTAAATTCTAATCCTGTTTCTGTCGCCCAGGACTCATAGAGGTAATAAAGCTTTGACCATACTTGTTTATTTTATTCACTTACGAAGTGCTTCCTTCACTATACCTAAAATGAATGTTGACAGGTGGTGTACTTAACAACTCTTTGCCTTTGTGAAATCAGACTCATCATTTCACCATGAATATCCTTGATAGACTTTTGTTGATTCTTGTAAAAAATTATTTTCTGCAGAAAATACATTTTCTGCTTGTTTAGGGAGAAAATCTGATGAACTACAGCTTTGGAGCAGTACATTGTGTCATCCATGTCTTCAGACCAGTTATTTTGTTGTAGAATTATCACTTTCACATCTCAGACAGCTATACAATTTTTAGAGTCTTTTAAAGTTAATGGTTGTCTTTTTTTCTAGCTTTGTATCAGATAAAAGTTGCTCATTATATTTGTGAATTTTATATTTGTGAACAATCATAAGCAGTTTSGTTAATAGTCAGAAAATAATCTTTGYRTCATGGTTTAGGAATGATATTCTTCAATTTAGTGCTCCCACTGAGACTCTCTAAACCATGTTCTGCTCCCTCCCTCCCCTCCTCTTCCTTCCCTGTGGTGGGATGGAGAGGAGAATTGGAGGCACAAGAAGCAAAGATCATAGTCTTAGACAAGAAAAAATTACTGGAAACAGCAAGATAATAAAATGAACATTTATTGACATGCAAAATGTGCACCATTTGTGACCAAGAGACTCCTTTCCCTCTGCCCTCCCCCCCCCCCCCAAGCAATGTTGTGAGGTGTTAAACACTAACATCCAGGTCATAGCCATGCCATCTTCTGGTTACTGCAAAAATTAACCCTGTCCTGGAACCAGGATGCTTGGAAATAAAAATTTTTCTTAGCTAKAACAATGAACCAGATTAACTTGATGACAAGTCTTCATAGCTTCACTTATATCCAGGATCTTCTCATCTTTCAAAKCTTCAGCTCTGCAATAAGTCCACTGCAAACATTCCAGAATGTTTTTACTCACACAAGTCCTTTTCTTCTCCTTGTACAGTATTTGTTGGGTGTGAAGAGTACATTTCCTCGTGTCCCTCTACAGATATGTCCATTTCTGTTCTGGACCTCTCAAACCCCTGCAATCGTCTGTTAGTCCAGGTGTCAGCCAGTCATTGTACAAGAGATTGCATCTTGAGATGCCTCTCACTCTGTCAGGGAGTAAAAAAAATTTGCAGAGAAAATTGGATACTTGTCATAAACTAAAAATGGCTGAATTTGGTAAGATGGATCCGGTATCTGAAGGAAGTTTACTATTACATTCAAACCAAATGGAAAACTGTCATCAATGCAGCTTCAACTACTCACAGCTATTCAGCCTCTGTCTAAATCCATTCCTAGAGYAATGTCTAAACTTTTCTTTATCACCCTAAATCCAAATCCACTCAAACCCTCTGGGTTTTATGMGATTCTAGACTGTCTGTAACTCTGGACCCTTACAGAATATTGATACTTGRGAGTCACAGTATGAAATTCTTCCATCAGTGTTAATCTTCCTTAGGATTAAGCTCTTGCCTCTGCAGAACTTTTGGCCCAATACCAATTCARTAAGACATTTCTGTACTTTTCACAGAATTGTAGAAAAATCTAAGTTGGAAGGGACGTCTGTCACCCTGTCCTACATATCTGCTACCCATTCTTGCATGAAATTATTTATTGTCTTCTATGCCCAGTGCTGGAGGTAATCAGCAGCTGCTTCTMACAGAGGAATTAAGAGTCAGTGCCTTCCCTAATACTTGCAAATATTTCCAWAATTAATAAAACCACATTTTCTCAACAGAAAAGGAATATTCTCTTTTGATTACTTTATTCATCTTACCAGACATCACCTATTCTTAGTAAAAAGTGCAAATCCTAATCCTGATCTCTACTTTTCCCAGTAGGGTGTTCATCCTTTTATTAATCACCCTTTATGTGGATATAAATAAGTCAGTCATGGACATGCAGTGAGAAAGATTTTTATCAAGTGTGTTATTGATTTYACCATCACATTTTAATTACACACATCTCAAAACTACTTATATTATTTCCTCCCATTTTTTTTTGTGTCTTCTGTGTTCAGAAGATCGGTTATTTTGTACAGAAAAAGGATAATGAAATAT
>NW_026623238.1:6429746-6431731 GCF_030028575.1 Malurus melanocephalus
TTTTTTTTTTTTTTTTTTTTTTTAAATTCTGTTTTCACAGAAGCATATTTGTTTAAGAAAAGGATTATGGTAGGGAAATTCAAAAGTAGAAAGTCTATATTCATAAGTTTAAATTCTCCTTACGTGTGGAGTCATAATGTGCATATTTCACTGTAAATAATGACAWTCACTTGAAAACATGCTGACACATTTCTATATTAAAGGAGTCACTCTAAATCTTTCTTGAAATTTTATTTTACCTTATGGYTTTTATTTGCTGGGATGTCAAAACTTCTTTATTTTGTTTCCTTCTGATCTCTTGTGATGTTCTTTTTCCATCTTACATCAGGACATTTTTCACAAAAGCAAAGTTCTGTGTCATCTTTTGAGCTTCACATTTGACTTCATCRGCAATACAGTGAATTGTCCAAACTGTCATACTGTGGCAATGACAAGAGGAATAAAATTGCTTCCTTTCTGATTCTTTCTGAGGTGAAACTTCCATAGCCCAAGCTGTCTTTGTGCTATGCAGCACTCGACACATTCACRTTTTATCACTCTTATCTGTTCCTTTCCATAGAGAAACCATTGTCCTTATTAAACATTTGCTTCTTGTGGAATATCATTCTCATGCAGGTGTGATTAAAATAAAATAAAAAAGGGTCTTTTGCTTCAGTCAGTTTGGGGGAGTGTCTAATGATCTTCATTCCGATTCTGACTATGCAAAGTTGCACAAAAGGAGTAGTGAAAACAAATTTTATGTGTATTAGAGAAGTTCTGCTATCTATTATTCCACTCGTTGCTACTGGTGATTCTGAAGAGTATCAGAAGTAGTATCTATTTATTAAAAAATTATAAATGTAAACACTGCTTGCGAATACATGAMCTTATTTCTGCACCTATATTCCCCCATTTTCATCATTAAGGTACAGATTTTATTTAATATTGAAGAACAGGTTTATCTAAAGCTGAGCTAATGCCACCACTTGTCCTTCTAAACTGTCAGGTTAAGGGTTTTTCAATGGGGTGCAACTGTTCATCCTGATTCCTGGGTGAAAGATACTTGGCAAAATCACAGAACGCTTGGCTATTTTGCTTCAGGCAGTAACAGTGACAATCTTTAAGCTCAGTTAAAGCTTTGCAGAGTGGAAAGAGACCTTCCAGGCAATCTCATTTCCTTGGCTACGCCACAGGCAATAAGAAGTGTAAATGGGGCACTCAGCAAATCATCTAGYGAGCATTTAAACTAATTAAAATGTGATGAAGACTGTTTTGAAGATCTCGATTTATAATTTATATTGCAGTAAAAGTGAAAAATATTAAGACTCTTTTTCTAAGAGTAGCTTCACAGGTCTCACAGTGGTAAATTTCCTCTTTATCTARCAACTATATTTTTTTAATGTTTCTGTCTGAGCAGAAATTAAAAAGAAATGTTGTGTTAGAGCTGTGTCATCACATAGTACAGATTGCAAGTCTGTTTGGAAAATGTGGATATTTGGACACCTTGGAACATTTCCTTCATTAAGGAGAGGAAGGTCAGAGGTTGATTAGAACAACTGCTTACTATTATTCCTGAAAACCCTCCAATTGGATAAATTGGTCTCTGTCTTGTAATATGAGTACTCCAGGAGACAGTATTGGGTAGAACATAATTTCCTTGGGAACAATGAAAGCTCTATACATTTGCTTGTCCTTGAGGCCTTCATTCTTCAATTTCCAACCTTTTAAAAGCTTTATTTCTCTTTGTAAGAGAACTCATAATAAATTCACTTAGGTCAGAGTCTTGAAAGTATTCCCTGGTCTGGAAACACTGGGAAATATGCCTGGGAACACTCAGAGGAGTCACACCCTCTCTGCGTTCCTCTTCAAGAAATTTAAAACTGTGCAGTAGTGCAGAGCATAAGTCTGGGGTGTTTTTAAGATAGTCTACTTATTTATTTTACAGATGAAAGAAAATATACAAGGGAAGGGAAGGGAAGGGAAGGGAAGGGAAGGGAAGGGAAGGG
>NW_026623238.1:6432948-6451879 GCF_030028575.1 Malurus melanocephalus
AAAAAAAACAATGAACACAAACAGCATTGATCTTCAGTCATCACCCTCACTGTGATAATATTACCAAAGACTCTAAACTGTGGCTTAGAGACTTTTTATCCTCCAGTGCAGGCATTACTTGACTTTTATCTCACTCTGTAGCTCCTTCTTGCTTCTCTTTCTGCATCTTTGAACTCTAGGACCATGTATGAGGCATTCAGAATTTGGAAGGTTTTTAGCCAATCTTCCTTTCCTTCTCTCTTTCCTTCCTTTCTTTCTCATATGCACAGTCCTTCTATCAGTGCCAATTTAACCATTTAGGTTTTCTTCACAATAATGCCTTGTGCCTTGTAAGGCACAATTAAGTGCCTTAAGATAAGGGGGGAAAGCCATTTAGGTTGATAGTGCAATAGTTGAAAGAAACAAGCAGTGGGCTAACAGACTGGTTTGCTGTCTGACCTAATGAAAGAGAGAGCTGAGCTTTGGCCATCTAATTTACAGAAGAACTTAGGCCTGGTAATGAGAATAAAGGGCATTGATTAGAAAATCCTGCTTATAGCAGTAGCTGTTTTTAAACAGTTAAAAAGCATAATCAGTATTGTATGATTATGTATTATTGTATGATTATGTATGATTATATGATTATTATAGTATGTATGATTATTACATGCTATATTCAGCATTATAAAAAAGGTTGTACTGARCAGACAATTTGGAAGTTCTCTGTCTCAATTATCGCCTCATAAGTCAGAGAAGTTTAGCTTGAAAAGAAGCTCTGGGGATTCAGTGGTCCAATTCCAAACCCTGCTCAGAGCAAGGGACAAATTTGAAAATACAGCCAATTTGAAAATCAAATAATATTGTTCAAGACCMTATAAAGCCAACTGTTAATATCTCCATGAATAAAGATTACATAAGCTCACTGACAAATTCATTGAAATATTTGATCATCCTGATACAAAAATAATTATTTCTAATATCTGATTGGAATTTGCCTTGTTCCAGCTCATAGTCTTTTCTTCATGGCCTTTCATTGTGAATTTCTAAGAGAAATCTGGATCCATCTTCTTTATATCACATAAGACAGTCAAAGGGTACTTTTTWAAAATTCTAAAGTCTCTCTTGACGTGCTCAGGGTCTTTCTTGGTGGTATTGTTGTTGCCACATAGACAATAGAGTATCACTTTGAAAACCAGATAAAYCTTGGCAATGCCTATGCAATCATTTTGCACCTGAACTCCTGGCAGGTAATAAACCTCCTAAGACAGATAATATGGTTGACAGATGGATGTCTCTGTCTACTCTTCCAGTGTTTCCTATTCATGATGACAGGTGGATCAGACTCCAACAGCTCTGATTTTCCCTGGGGAGATTTGTTCCTTTTCAGCTGTTTCCAACAGCCTAGCCCTACTTTGTCAGTGCATACCTGGAAGTGAGGATGGAGCCTTCCTTCTCATGCCAATTTTGGGGTCATTCATTACAAAGGAATATTTGAGTGCAGCCTCTAACTATTCTCTCCTGTATGCAAGATGGCTTTCAGGTTTTTTTTTTTTTTTCCTCTCTTCAAGGCCCACACCAAAAATCTTTCAATTTTCCATTTTTCCTCTCTCTCAGTGCCTGCTTTCTTACCATCATTGTTCCATCACCCAGTGGCTCAGGGCCTGGGCAGATGTTCATCCCTTGTGGAGCTGCTTCTGGGACTCCAGCTGGTACTTGGGAGTGAGCACTGTGAAACATCATCACTCTCCCATGGTGATAAGGCAGAGAAGAGCTTCATGACCCCAGAGTCTTATCAGCTCCTAGACAGAGCTCCCACCCCCTCTTAACCTTACTGCCAAATCACTCCACCATTCTCATGGCTTCTGCTGCCCAACCAGAGGTGTTCAGGCACCTCCCATCATGGCTGGCCAAGAGCCCCTCTTCCTCCAGTTTGAAAACAGCTGAAATGAGTCAAAGGTATTCTCACTTCTTCATGACGAAACAGCAGAGCCATGTCTTCCTTTTCTGCCTTCAACAAATAGAAATTACTATTTCTCAGCTGCAGTTTTAGAAACATGCTAGTCAGCTCAATCTTTTCAGTTTTCAATCCATTAAATTTWATAATCTGTTATTTGCTCTGATGCCAGGAAACTTCGTGACTATGTAAAATAAAAGTGTATTGGCCAACCAGACAGCGTGGCTGAAACCACATCTCAACTATCTAAAATCCTCCCAAATTAACTGAATATTAGGTATTCACAGTTCTCAAGCAATTGTTATTTTTATCCATTAAAAATAATAATAAAACAAAAAAATATTGGCCTATTTCTTGCAGCCCATGCTGCACAATCCCCTCTGCATTTATCTTTTATATTTTCCTTGCACATCAGACAATAATTTTCTCTCCAATATCCCTCAGAGTATCATGAGTGTGGTAGTAGATTCCATGAGAATTGCATTTCCCACATATATCTCTAGAGCTTTATCTTTTTATATTAATACTGTATATTAAAGTAACTTAGTTATAGCGGCCTAATTGGGGTGAGGGTTTCTTCTGCACTGAGATCCACAAAGCAGTAAGAATGAAGCAGAATACAATAAATCAGTTCTTACCTCTTTGAACTTTTCCCCTGGTTGGACACACTCTTGCTTGGCAGCTCTCAGGACAATCACACAGAAAGCAGCTGCTCTGTGGTTMCTTCATGAGGCTGCACCAGCTCAGAGCACACAGTGACAAATATGTTTCACCAGGTATGAACTCCTCTGCACTGTGTGAACAGCAGATTCAAGAAGCCCATTTCATTCTTTCATCTAGAACCATTAAYTTTAATAGTCACCAGTTTAGAGTGTGGAAACATTGGTGGGAATCCTCACACCTCTCTGCAGTGGTGTATCTAATTTAAGAATTCTAAAGGATATTCCAAATTTCAACTCAAAGAAATATGCAGAATTGGGTTTGTTATCAAATACATGCACATATGCATATATATGTGAATATATGTGTATATATATAKAGACACACAAACATAAGGCCAGAYACAAAGTAAGTAAAGTACACAYCATATTGACTAATTTAAGCATGTTTTGAAAGTGCTTGTGAAACTTATATTTCAATTCACTCTACCATAAATTTATTTATACACAGCAAGTCAGACTACTGGATGTTGTTTCACACCTCCTGTTCAAATATGTTTGAATTATAYTTTGTATATTTCTTAATAAATCATTATTCTGTATTCAACATTGTCAGAAGGTATATCGGAAATGTTGTAGGTTCTATGAGTCAACAATTTCTTTACATATTTCCTCTGATATATGGGGTTTTCTTTGCATTTTGACTATAATTGCATTGTCTAGAGCTTTTTTTTTAATTATGTCAGAATACAAGACCATGAATCTGATGCAAGTTGACAGATGTTATTTGCATCTCAGAAATCAGTATTAAATGTGTTTCAATAGTTTGTTTTGATGAGCATGGAAGCAGTCCATTGTAAAAAGTACATTCTCATGGTTAAGTGCCAAAATAAATCCTAGCCTCAGATTTTTAAAAAACAACAGAGCTAATAAAGGAAACTCTTGTAACTAATGGAAAATTTATGAGTTTTCATGGATCTTTCCTAACTTTTCCCTGGTTTCCAAAAATCTGAAGAATCCCTCACAATGTAAAATAATAACAATCACAATGACAAMAGAAAGCAGAAAAGTGTAGTTATACAATGTTGTTTCAAGTTTCAGAGATCTTTGTCTTACAACCAAAGATGCAAATTTGTGAAAATCAGTTCTGCTCAAGACTTCACAGAGTATTTTGTTCTATTTTTTTTTTTGTTTGTCCAGTTCTGGTAAACATGAGTAATGTTTTGCATCGCTGCCTAAATATGGCAGTGATTGATTTCTAACAATTATTCTATGATCTACTGTATTAATATATAGAGAATTGTGTTATATTCAGTAGCTGGAAAAGTGTTATCTGTCTGAATTTTTTTCTATTCAAGTTGATCAAAGGATAAAGAAAGGTCTCTTTCATTTAGAGTTAGGCCCAATAATTTAAGCTCACAGATTCAACTACTTTATATTCAAGGAGTAGGGATAAATATCTCTGAATACTTCACTCTATAGGAATTTTCAAATTGCATTGTGAATGTGTTATGTATTGTTTATTTCTATTTTATTTTCACAGTATGTTGCATCCRTACCTCAGATATTTGTTGTTCTGGCCATAATTCCTACAAGATGGAGATCCTCCTTCCCAGCATTAGGCAGAATGATTCAGCACCCTGGGAGTTCCCAGAATAACAATTACCTTGAACTTCCAAACACTTCATCTGACACCAATCTGTTATWCGGTGAACATAATTTCATCTTCTTTTATAAAACTAGAAATTAAAATTGCAACTCTTTCCCTACTAGACTTTYTCTAGTTTTACTCTTTCATTTGTTCATTTAATTCCTAAGTGACATAGAGTATTATGTCAAGAAAGTCACATCACAGTTTGTTACATCACATTACAACAGTTAATGCATTTTGGCAGGTGTAACCCTTTGGGCCCATCAGTCACTGAATTATGTTCTTTATAAACTTCTTTATCATTCTGTGCATGCTATGGCTCTTCTTGCAATGAATGCAAATTTGTGTATGGCCAAGAAGTAAGCAMACTGAAAAGAGGACAAACAGTAAGTGACTGAAAAACTTTTGGAATAATTGAAGAGGTTTTTCTGAAGGAGAAYGCATTTCCACAATAAAATTGTTAAAATTCTGATAGCTCCTGCGATTAGTGTTTTCTATAATATTTCAAAYACTTATTTGAATGACCAAATTATATTTGGAAMARTTTAGATTTAACATATTGGTAATGAATATTTCAAGTGAAATTTTAAAATAGGACCACAGCTTCAGACATAGGGGAATCAAAGTCAGAGCCACTGTATTCTTCCACTTAGTGTTAAAGGTGATGCTTAAAGATAAACAACCTATCTTCCACCATGCATATGCTGGGAACATACAGTTGTTTATAAATGACAGCCATCAAGACTGAGATTTTAACTGTCACCTGCCACCCACAGCAGATAATTAAATACTTCCTCAGAATTTKAATGCTCATATAAAAGCCTTTGTTRTATTTCAGAATTTYTAAAGAATARGAAGAAAGTYAAAATYATATTAGCACTTTAAAGATGGGTGTTAATGATCAGAACACATTAATAGAATGGCTGATAGCAGTGTGTTGACCACATCCAGCAATGATGCACTCACCAATTACTTGTTCACCARCAGGATAGTGGAGAGGATCATAAGGGCAAAAGGAAGAAATCCTTCTGGCTCAAGATACAATTTAGTAATTGAAAGGCAAAAAAATATTTTAAAAGTGTTCCATAGGTCATCCCTCACCACTGCTCTCTAGCAGACTGGTTTTCAACCAGTCTCCAAACACAGACTACTTTGGGAAAGGTACAAGCCTGCCTAGTTCTGAGGCTGAGAATGATGTCATACTGCACGGAGTAGCTCTTTAGTCATTTCAGATCAGCTGTCCTGTCTGCATCCTCTGCAAATCTTTTGTCTGCTCCCAGACTATTCATGTGCTGGGGCAGAGTGAGAAATAACAATGGTCTTCATGTTGTGCAAGCGCTGTTTAGCAAAAGTGGTGTTACAAGCATAGATCTGACAACCATCACCAAATGGGCTTTTATGAAGAAATTTATCTCTGCTCCAACCAGACTCAGCACTCAATCAGTATGGAACAATAAGGCATGTTCTCCTCAATAAGGTCCTGTCACCTGAAAAAGTGCCTCAGGAGACAGCACACATATTTCTCATAAAAACATAGGGTATCCTCAGTTTGAAGTAGGGGTAACTAGAGAAGGACACTGATAAARGCCGATATAGAGTAAGAAAACATCATTTTTTAATATATCCAGATAAACCCAAAATCACATTACAGCAGTAATAATAATGAACGATGAATCCACAGCAGATTAATGGCCCAAAAGTGAGCAATGAATTTGAGCAGTATACTAGATGGGATTTAAACAACCTTTTTTTGTTAAACAGGTGAAAATAAAGCAAATATTTTGTATGGTCGTTGATGTAGACTCCCACAGTCTAGGAAACAGAAGGATCCACTTGAGCAGGTTTAAAGAAGACATATTGGATGCCTAATAAAAGGACTGCAATGTTCACCCTTTTTACCTGAATATGGAGAAGGTATAGGAAAGCTCTAATTGTGGATTAGAGCTGCTGGCAACACTCACATCTATTCTGTGAATAGATGAACTTGCACCAAATGACAAAATTAAAGTTTTGTGTTATTAGCATCTTAAAATTTTAAGTGAATCTCAATTTTAAAATAATCTGCACAGAAATGCAAATAGACATAACTTTAACCAATTCAGACTGATTTGGGATTAAARTGCTAACTAAAGAATCTTAGAGTGGGATTTGCAACTGTGAACAAATATTTGTATTCATTATGACACATTGACACAGGCAGAATAATGCAGACACTATGCCAAAATCCTTGTTGGAGGCAGTCTGGAACCATCTACTACAGTGCAGCATCCTATAAATTTTGCATGTGTTTGGGGAGCGAAATATTTGGCTAACCCTATCCTCTGCAGTAGAAAATGGCTATTAATTTTCACACCACACTGTCTTTCYAGATACTGCAATTAACCTCTCTTATTTTTGAAAGCTTTTCTTTCACAATAAATGATGCAGTGTGGTATGATTGACTCAGGTTGACACAGTATATCTATTTGCAATCTGTAAGCTACAAATATATGTGTAAAGTAATGCATTTTTGCAAAATATGTCTTGGTGGGCACCTGGCAGCCTGACAATTTTAACTCACAACAGTTTGTGTCTTCACCACTGATCTTGCATTAGTCTGGGCCACAACTTTCACAGAGCTAAGCTTTATCATTCAATGTAGCCAAGAGMCAAGAACTAAAGGAAGCACAAGGGAAAACAGCTTCCAGACAATTTTTTGTTTATTTGTTTTTTGAATGCAACCCTCAGGATCAGCTGAAAAATTATGAAATGATACTGCTAATTCATGTCAAACTACTGTCTATAAGCAGTCTATAAGAAACTTGACTATCTGTCCAACTAGGYACTGAAATGTTTTAATACAAAAAGTCAAACATTACTCTTGATATCCTTCTTTTTCTTATATTTACAATTAATTATTATTATACAGATATTTCCAATAGTTCTTGCTAACATCATACTAAAGATTAAAGTGTGGAAAGACAAAGCCATTACATTTTACTTGAATAGAACTTTGACCAAATTACTTGAAATATAAATCTTCCCTATTGATTTGGCTTGTTTTGRTATTCACATAGTTTTGTGCAAATGAATTGACTGTACAATTATTCTAATGCTAATGTATTAAGTTTTCTCTTTTCACCTTAGCTCTTCTTCTGATTTTCTAAACAATGTTCTTTGATCTTCAAATGTTCTTGGCTCTCTTTGAAGAGTTCTTTCCTCTACCATTATGAAGAAATAATATACTGCCACATTTTCTTCATTCTCTTTTTAAAGTCAGAGAAAACACTTCTCTTGTTCATATCTACATCTGTGGCCCTTATCTGATATAAAAAAAAAAAAGAAAAAATGCAATAGCTGGATTAGGGAAAAAATCCAATTCAAATTAAATCTAGACATGGACTACACCACTATCACAGACAAATAGTACAATAAAATGTAATAAATGAGGAGCTCTAATAGTTATACAATTGAAAATCTGGAGATTTCAGTGAGTGCTGGGCACCCTCTCTAACACAAAATAAGAACTGAGATTAAAACACTTTTAGGTGAATCTTCATATATTAGCTATCACCAAAGCAGTTATAGCAGATAAAGTCTAATCCAGTTATCAGAAATTTATAAGTGAAAAGAAAAAAACAAGGTGCAATTTGGAATCAATGAAAACAGATTCTCATGAAAAAAAATTTCTTCCTCTAATGATCTCATTTAGTAACAAGAGCCTTCTAAAAATATTAAAACAGAAACATACACTGTTTTGCAGGTTTGATTTTAAATACTTATTCTAAAACTAAAAATAAAACCCAACKCAAATATTTGTTTTACTATTTTGAAAATATGACCTACTCTACTGCAATTTTAACTCAGGTGAGATAAAATTGCAATCAAAACTTGTGGTATATACTAGCATTCTTTTTCTTTTACTCATATCCTGAATGTCAAAAATTTAATAAAATTAAATTTTATCAAAATTTTCAATTTATTTTAAGTGGGATTCTGTTGCACTGTTGATGATCAAATTTTGAAAAGAACAAAARCATGTAAAAATGTAACAACATAAGAATCAAAAACTCTTTACCTAAACTTTGGCCATGTTTTCTTTACAGGTAGAACACATTTTTTCTGTTCAAAATCATATTTCAGCAATAGTATCCCCAGGTAGCCACCTTCCTTTCCAATTTCTGCTGATTTTTAATCCTGGCAAAACCTGCTCATGACACCCGTATTCGTGGATCAATACAAAATGCTGTGAAGCTGATGACTTCAGTTATTTTTTACATTGTGGCTCCCATTGAGTGGGTAATGAGAATGACAGAGTCAGAAGGTGAAAATAACTGAGTGTAGATTTTTCAGAGTAGTTTTGCTGTAGGCCAGAACTTTAAACAGGAGATTTTGAGAAGAGTGTCTTCCATATACTTTGAGTAAACAAATGACCAGAACAGCAGCTCTTCTCCCAAACTTTGTTCACCTCTCTTCCAGATTTCATTCTTTCTGTATTTCTTCTTGAAGCTGTATTATTACTTCTCAATTCTTCCCTGGTGTGAACTTCAGTTTCTTTAAGTTTAACAGTTTTCTGTAAATCTGTTTCCTCAAAATACRTCTTTCTTTGCAGGCTCCTCCAGAGTCCTCTGTTTAGTCATGACTTTTTCTCTTCTACCCTCTCATTTCACTGTTGCCATGGTGCTTTTTTGTCTTTCTCCACTCACTCCATTCTCTGGTATTCCCTTTTGGTGTTGTTATCGCAGTTTCACCATTTGGTCTTGTCCATCTATGATGAAGATTCAAAATACAGAGCAGGCCCCTAGCTTAATATACAGAAAACAGGGAAAGAAATGTTCATGCTGGCCAAACTCAAAACCAGCAGCTAAGTTATCTGCTGTCTCACATCTCCTCCTTTGAACACACAAAACAAGGGCTTCTCCCCATAATTAAACTAGATTTTTAAAAATAATCTGAAATATATTAATTTTATTATTTTCATTGAACATTCTTGCAATGTTACAGGTAGTTTCCCCAACAGTTTCAAATTACATTGATAATGCAGTTTACTACAATACACTGTAAGGGTGAATCTAACCAAAAGTTTGTTCCCACTGATTGAGTCAATCCCATTGATTGATTCCAGTGCTGGCCAGCAGAGAATGTCAGCCCTCTTTGCTTTCTGCTCTTCATGGTTATGGTATGTACAGTCAAGAGACTTGTATTTCTCAACTGTTTTCCTTTACCTCTGCATCCTTCCACCAAAGGACAAAGAAAACCAGAAATCTCCCCCAGCTGCTGTCACTGCAGCACCATCACCTMTCCATGACTTTTGCTGCTGCAGATTCCACTGTCAGTGCAGTGACGTGGGAACAGAACTGTCACACACACAGGAGCAAGCAGCTCTGGGGACATGGCTGCGATGTTCTGCTCAGCCCCACGCCTTTTTCTGGTTGAGCAATTGCCACTGGTGCAGTTATGATGGCTGCCCTTGTCTTACAGATACCAACACAACAGATCTCRCTCAACAGCTAAGGGTTAGTTGAGTGTACACTAAAACTACAGCTGCTATGCAAATGAGGCTGTAAAACAACCATCATACTCCATAAATAGTAGACAGCCCAGGGACTGCTGAGCTCTCCTGCAYRGCAGTGGCCGCATGCCAGGATCTCCCSTTGAGTAGAGACACCTCTCARGGCTGAGAGAATCCTTGTCACATCAGATACTYGGTGAGTGAATTGGAAGTAAGTGCACTGAAACTTTGAAATCTTAGCTAGGTGACATGAAGGACTGATTGTGCACATATAATCCTGTAGATATAAACCAAGTACAGGACTAAGTGTGGACCCAGGCATACCTAAACTCTCATTAGAACATTTAGAACCAAGGTAAGTAATAGTGGCATTTGTTTAACAAATKATAAGATTATATTCTAAACTGTATTTGGTTTACAGGCAAAATGGCAAAATTTTGGTAGAGGAGGGGCTGCAGTTCTGGCTTCTGCGAGGAAATACCAGAAGCTGYCCCCTTGTCTGACAGAGTCAGTTCCATCCAACCCCAGGACATACAAAAAGTTGTTCAAAACAGAGCTGGGAGAGAGGAGTGAAGAATATGAGAGAGAAACATTTCTGCAGATCCCAAGGTCAGRAGGAGGACAGAAGGTGCTCCAGGTACCAGGGCAGAGATTTCCGCTGCATCCTTTTGTGAAGGTGACTGATGACAGACGTGGAACTCCACACTGGAGCACGACAACAGCATCAGAGGGAAAGAGTTATGAATCAACTGCAATCCACATTCCTTATCCCTCTGTCTCACTGAGTGGGAGGAGTAGAATAGTTGGGAGTGAAGTGCCTGGGAAGAAGGGTGATGGGAAAATGTTTTTGATTTATTCTTATTTCTTATTAGCCTACTCTGTTATTAATTGTCAATAGAGTAAACTAATTTCTAGGTTAAATAAATTTCCCTTAATCAAGTCTGTTTTGGCAGTGACAGTAATTACTGAGTGATCTCATTCATTCTGAAGCTTTTCTCCTGCAGCCCTGTCGAAGAGGAGACATGATAGAACCTCCCCTGATGGCYAGCCAAAGTCAGTGCAATACATCAATACATGAATACTAAATAATTGAATAATGTGCATCCATGATCTTTTTACAAGAATTCTTACCTCTATCTTAATATTTAATGGGAGAGAAATATTAACACGGCTTTAGTACAATCTTCATTTTGTAAGACATTTCCTGCTTGTGGATAGTATAGATCCATCTGTCAAATAACTACAAAATATGAAGAAAAGCTTTTAACATAGCCAGGTTATCCCAAAGGATAAATTTGTAGTTTTGGCTTCATGTGAGMAGCTATAATTAAGATAAAACAGAAGGTGAAGTGACCAAAGAGATTTAAACTTTTGTAATGAGACAGCTAATAAATTGGTTTTCCTCCCAGCTCCCTGTGGAGTAAATCTGTTGAGTAAAGTATATGATTTTCCTTTAGGCACTCCCTRAAGAAGAAAGTAAACAAGGTATAAAAAGAGGCTTTGGAAAGATTGTAGAATAACTTGCTGAAAATTTGGTTGTGTTCTATCGTGTAAGAGACACGTGCTGGTTTTCATACATTGATAAATCCACAATCAAATACAGTGTTCAGAATGTGGATTTTTTCATGATAGCAACTTAACTTTGATATTGTTAAATAGCAACAAATTTAACAATTTCCTTTTGTTAAAGGAAAAGTGCTTTGTTGCATGCTGTTATTTATTGTGTAAAAAAAGGGCAAACTGAAATTTTTGTAATAGTAGTTGTGAAATTAAATGCTGAATGTAAATCCGACCCTTTTAAAAGCTTCTTTTTTTTCCTTTCCAAGGTTCCATTTCAGAAGTTTAGGTCAATCTAATTTCCATCCTTTAAGACAGCAATTAGGATACTTAGCCAGTGTATATAGTTTTTCATCTCACATCAGTAAGTAATCCTACCAACATTCTGTGACAGAGTTTAAAGTATTATTATCAACATTTTATCAGTAAAGGTAACAATTACATAAACAGACAGAGCATTTTTTAATTTCTTAGCAGTCTCATATTCTCTATTCCTGTTTTTATGTGGCTTGTAGCACTATTCCTATGATCAAGACAGACATGCAACAAATGGCTACTCTATTTTCCATTCAAATGTAAATTTTATACTGCCTGCAACATCATGAATCACTCAAGCTGAGAATGTATCCTACAATGTTTGTATTATGCATGTTGCAAATTTCCTCTAGAGGACTCAACATTTTAAAGCTTTGCAATAAGTAGAAACTTATTCTATCTTATTTCTCAGAAGTTCCAAATTTTGGAAAATCATGCAATCATATTTTTAGAGGATGAAAAATGTCATTCTATTCYAGTGAGTGTAAAGATATGCAAATTTTACTTTAGTTCTATAATGCTGTTGAGTTACATTGAAAAACGTTCTTTTTGTGGGGGAAAGCTACTAAATCCAGTAAAGGGATTTGCAGGATTGCTTTTCATTCATGCTAATTGCATCCTATTGGCAGTTGCTGACTGATGAAGTGATTCTCAGATGTACATGCACATATAATGCAAAGGTGGCAAGAGAAAACTCTATTGCTTGAAAGCAAGTGTTTTCACCAAATTTCTGCTTTTTCTAATTTGARTCTGACGTGCTTGCATTCAGAAACATCTGCAATTTGATTTGGTCTCACTAGCAATTAACTGAGTTTATTGAAACCAATCTTTGCTGGCAAATATGGGGTTGTTGAAAAGAGTAATGCATCAGTTATAAACAGCAAATTATCTTGTGGTTGGTGTGCTTTTGGAAACCATGGGACATGATGTTTAAGTGCTTTAGCTGAGAAGAGAACAGCAAACTTCTAAGCTATGAAGTGTTTCAGCAGAAATTTGAARGTTGTATGATGTGGCCACTGCTTCTAAAAATAGCTAAAGATAATTGTTTTAAAATGAGTTTTGATTATAAGGTGATTTTATTTGCATACTTTGGAGGGGAATAACCACACATAAAGCAAAACTGAAAGCAAACAACAAATGCCTCACCAAAACACAAACAACACAAACCTCAGATCTTTGTTGTCTCAAATTGAATCCCYGAAACCCTTGGGCATTCTTAACCTTACTTTTATGCAACTGTCTTCATTTGTAAAACTTCATCACAATTTGTGAATTAATCTTGTCAGAATTTAGTTAARTTTAGTTAAAATTTCCAAAGTACTCTTATGTTAATATGAGGAGCAGGATAAAGAAATTCAGAAGAAATAAATACATACTTACTTAAATCAATGCCAAGAATTATTTTTCATTCAGGTGTTTCTTCTGAAAGACTTAACAATTGATCAGATTGTATYGAAGTTCACTTTCAGGCCCAGAACCTGATCACAAACATACATTTTGTCCATAACTGCAATGTATTTCATGAAGCCTATGAAACTTTCCTGCTACTATTTTCGTTCACACAAGGTCAGTCCATGTTTTTGATTCTCTTATCACTGACCTCACCTTTTGCTACAAGGACTACACAGAGATTTTTAAGCTATTCAGGGCTAAGTTTGAAAAAAAAGTAGATGGTTTTAAATCTTATGAAATGATAAAAACCCGACACAACTATTTCTATAATTGAATAAGGACACAGAAGACAAGTCGAACAGGTATGTATTCTGGGAGCAGGGGGGTGGTGGCCAACAAGGAGGAAAAAAAAAGCTAAAATCTCAGCCTATCTTCAGAGATGCTCCCACCTTCCTTCCAGCTTGTTTTCATCAAGCTTTTTTTCCACTTAAAAGTTTCATTTACTCAGAATGCAAAAAAAAAGCATCAAGTGATGAAGATGACTTATCTTATAGTGAACATGAAGTGCCTAAAATATTGCCATTGATGGGAGTGTTGTTTGAATTGAACAATAATTTAGAGACATGAGCAGATAAATAAAAAATTGCTTGGCTGCAAACAGCTCACAATTATAAAACCTGAAAAATCAATTGCATTACAGGTGGTTGAAATATATTTATAGGTCTCACAAAGTTCATCTAGGTCTACTCATATCTTTGGTTGTGACAAGCATTGAGACACAGACTGTCTCTGCCCTTTTCTGAGAAAACTGAAGTTTGCAAWTTCTCATCACATTTTTCCTATCTTAAGTGATTAAATTCTCTCTTTTATTTAGGAAAGATGCTGTACACTCTCAAGATTTGTTCTTTTCAGTCAGTATAAAAAATACATTTTGTTCCATTATACTCTAGATGGGGATTTGTTCCAACTGCTCTGTTCTAATTCTTAATCAACTAACCTGAAAAACTTGGAGGAAATCCATTCTGGGTTAATTAGTTCTGGATGTATTTACTCAAAATGTATAACAGCACACACTGAAAATCAATTATCTAACAGTCAATCCCCATTGTTACCACATTAAAGAGTGTACATCAGTGAGGATTTCACTAAAAAAAATTATCATTCCATGTTTGAAAAAGGCATCCCATCCTGAAATTTAAGTAACACTGAGTATTTTCACCCTTTTTAGTGTTTTGATGAATAAAAAACACAATTAACTTGTGTGTTGGTTAATATTTCTGTCTTTCTGGATCTAGCTCTTATTTCCACTCAATTTGACATGTCAGAAATGAATTTAGTGCTGCCCTTGAACATTATCTCAATTAGGAAACTGAAATAACTTGAACTGAACTCATGAATACAAATGCTTAGACAGAAGTATTCACAACAATTATACAGAAACACTGCAACTCACAAATGTGCTACTGAGACTCTGCTTTAATTAGAAATTATTGAAGACAGGGGAGGGGTATGAAGACAATCAGAGGGCTGGAGAACCTCTCCTGTGAGGACRGGTTGAGAAAGTTTGGGTTGTTCAACCCAGAGAAGGATCTGGGGAGACCTTATAGCATCTTCCAGGATCTACAAGGGGCRTAYRAGASAGCTGGAAAGGGACTTTTTATAAGGGCATGGAGTGAGAGGACAAGTGAGAATGGCTTGAAACTGAAATAGAGTAGGTTTAGGTTASATATGAGGAAGGAATTCTTTACTGTGAAGGTGGTGAGGCACTGGAACAGGTTGCCCAGAGAAGCYGTGGATGTTCCATCCTTGGAACTGTTCAAGGGCACAGCAGTTGGATTTGAGCAGCTTGGTCTAGTGGAAAGTGTCCCTGTTTAAGGCAAGTAGGTTAGAACTATATGATTTTGAGGTCMCTTCCAGTTCTAATTTCTTGACAGAAATTTTATTAAAATGTGTATTTTCTCCAATCACAYAAGCTGACTCAGTATTCAATGGATTCTCTTCTGTGTCCACTTCCTTCTTTGGAAACCAATTAAGTATAAACTACACCTGACCAGAAGAGTTAAGGTGTTAGGACAATTGCATTTCCACAAGCAGAAATTGTGGTAAGACCATCTGTCACAGAAAAAAATATGAATAGGGATTGATTCTTAATTTTTCCATACATATATTTTTAACATTATAGGGAATTAGAATTTTCAAACATAGTTAATATTGCACAAAGTAAAATATTTCTATTAATTACAATTCAATGATTAATCATATTTATTCACAGGGGACTGACCTAGACRAAATAAAACTTGATTAATTTCTCTGTTATACATTATTGTGCAGTTGTGTGAATATGCATACTGGTGCACATGTGGTTGGAAGTAAGAAGGCAGAACAGGAAAGGATGCAGAGGGTGAGACAGACTCTCTCAGTCTTTACCACACTGTGATCCATTTATCTCTTGAGCCAGTAGTGGCTGTCTGAGGCATGAGATTGGGCACCAAGGACTTATGTTCTTATCCATTATGGGCCATTCTTGCAATCCAATGTGCTTTATATAACTGTGGTTAAAAGACAACCTGAACACTTGGATAGGCTAGACTTTTATTAAAGATACATTCCATTAACTTTTAATTTTAATGACTTTTCTTTGAGAATCCTCCCATTTTACATATACTCACCTGGAACCCTTTGGTATACTAATTGTGATTATATTTTATTTGTCCACTCTACCTAAAGCAAKAATTCTTTCCAATATACATTTTTTAGTGATTGAGATCTCTGAGTCTTACTGGGCCTGTGTTTATAAAGTGTCAGCTATTTTCAGAAATAATTCACTAGTGTATCTTGTACATTCTGTTTTTCCTAAACATTAATGGAAGCAGGAATGAGTAAAATTTCTGTGATAATAATTCAGGCTTCAGGTCACTATGGAAAGAGACTGGTACTTTAAAAGAGTAAATTTTGAGATATTGCAGTCATTTAGTACTTTTACAATTCAGGTTTACTTAGCTTTGTTTAAAGCTAACTGTCTCCAGTGCATTCCAGCAAAATCTCTATAAAAATCTAAAGAAATACAGTAGATTTGCTTAACATTCCACTAATGTAGTTTTGATTTTTTTTAGTCTATTGGAAATTGAGTCCTTTCCTACTCACATTGCCATGTCCTAAGCTAGAATTCAATCTGCTATCTCTTCAAAAGAAAAACAGAAAAAGTCTGTTCATAAGATATTTTCCTGCCAAAGTGATTGATAGACCATATCTCCAAATATTTTAGTTGGGATTGCTTTGTTTRCTCTTTTCCCCTCGGCTAAGTTTCTAGAGCAAATGGCTGTGTACAAAAAGAGTAACACAAACTATGTCTTTGAACTCAAGAGAAACCAGGCCAGCATACTGAGACACCAGGAAACAGCATACTTAACGCCAAATAAAAGCAATTCAGGAAAATAGGGCCATGTTAAACATAAAATGGTTCTTTAAAGAAAATATGAAAACACTAGTAGAGGAGTAGATCTTTCTGAGTGTTTCTCAAAGGTACCAGATACCTTGTTTTGTTTTTGTTTTTGAAGGAAAGCCTTGTCTTTGCTTCTGCAGCCTTCCAACATGAAAAAGACATATATAGCTTTGATGAYTTTTTAAAATAATTTGCAGAATCTGACAACACTGTGACAGTATAACAGCAAATATTTTCTCCAAACTTWCAGAAAACAAACATTATCACATAGGAAGAATGCTGGTGGGATATCTGAAACAGGTTTTATTGTAGGGATGCAAACCTGCACAACAACTTAGGCTAGCCACTCTTTAAGTTTTGAAAGTTGCTAAAAGGGATCTCTGTTCAAAGTGATACAGCTGAAATAGCTCCACCATAATGATTAGCAAAAAGAAGAACTAAACACATCTGGTGTAGTWGCTTAAATACTTTTCAGCTCCACTGTTGTATTTCTTTTGTCTATGATCTATGTATTTCAGGAGGTTTTGTCTTAATATATGACATCATTGTTGACAAATTTCTACAGTCTGAGAACACAAATCCTATGASGAGCAGCTGAGGTAACTGGGATTGTTTATTCTGGGGAAKAGGAGGYTTAGATTAACCTTATTGCYCTCTGCAACCACCTGAAAAATGCTTGTAGCAAGATGGTAGCCTTCTCCCAGGCARCTGTGGCATGACAAGAGGAAATGGCCTGGAGCTGCACCAGGGTGGGTTCAGGTTGGACATTAGGAAGAATTTCTTCACTTAAAGGYTGGTTAAACATTGGAACAGGCTGCCCAGAAGGGTGGTAGAGTCACCATTCCTGGAAGTGTTTGTTTTTCCCYAAGATTCTTCTAAAGACTGGAGAAAAGTTTTTGGAAGCCAGAGAGGACATTTTTCACCTTCATATAAAACTTGTCATTCCATTAGAAAGAAAAGGAAAAAGATGATTTCYTTTCTGTCTTTTACAGATTGTAAGATTGCTACCCTCTTAGAGGATATAGAGAGGAATGCACYGTTAAGCCTAGTATGAATAAAATGTCTCGAGTATCCTGATAAGCAGGACATCATGAATGTCTGTAGCTACAGAAGTTGCACTGTCCTTATGTTTTGGGTTTTGGAATTTGACACAAGTTCAGGTTCATAAGGGAAACATCAGAAGTAGGTCAATATGAGTATGTGAGGATTGTAAGTCAGCACTGATCTTTTATTTGTSAATGAAATGGTCAATTTCTAGCCATAAATTTTTGGCAGAAACCTGGACTATATTTATTGCAGAAACTTAAACCTTTTGATATGTGCATTGTTCTTCTAGTTYTACATTCTAATTCTACCAGACGCTAAACCATGAGCAAATCTCRTATCAATCTCTTATATCAGGCTGTGAATTGTTCTGGTAAGAGAAGTCTTTTCCAATCTGCACTTTTACAAGTAATRAGATCTTTATTTAAGGCTGGATGTACTAGAGTCTAAGATAAATACATGGCATTGGGTCACATTGGTAGCCAATATTGTTTAGTTTAATACGGTGCAGTAGGATAAATATTATTGAATTCTTGAGGAATGTGTACCTTTAAAATGCTTGCCTGACTAAAACCCAGAGTAGTCTGTAATAAACACAAAACACAGATGTATTATCAAATACTAATATTTGTCTTTAGATTTATTGTTAGACAAGTGTAGGAATCTTATTTAGTCTCCAACRCTTACAGAGTATTAACTTCACATATGTTTGTAAAATGGATTATGAAAATTCTAAGATAACCTTTATGAAGCTTTAGYAATTTTTCCTAAGGGGGTGCTGAGAAGAAAAATCTTTAAATACTACAGTAAATGGAGAACACATAACTGTAGGTAGGAAAAGGTAACCAAAACCATTAAGTTTCATCACTACAACTGAAAATCTTCATCTTGCCTTATTTCCTCTTCTGTTTAGAAAGGCTTTCCAAATCAAGCTCTGGAAACAACAACAAGAAAAAAGGATTCCCACTGAAATGGAAAATAAGTTCTACTACTGTGTGGGTTGTTTGCTTATTTTCTCTTYTTTCTTTATTGGCAGTCCCTCAGACAGAGAGATGCTGTTCTGAAAAAGCATTTGAAGGTCATGTGCTTTAGCTGAGCAGTAGAGTCATCTATTCAGCAAAACAGCTAAAACAGCTGTTTAAAACCTGCATAATATATGCAGGTCAAGGCAAGACAGGATAGGAAAGTTTTAGCCAATGAGATTGTAATTAATGAGATCATTATGCACATCTTTCCCTCAGCAGAACTTTGCTCTCTATTCTTGAAAATCACAGCTACACATGCATGCAGGTTTTTTTCCACACTATCTTCTGMAGATGAGAAAATGGATGTTTGCATTCAAGCAAACAAAATGCATGTTGGCTTAAATTTTTATCAGTTTCATGTCTGAAAAGCCTTAGTCATGTGTGTAAATATATTTCCATATTTTTATTCCTTCATACTTAAA
>NW_026623238.1:6452010-6481809 GCF_030028575.1 Malurus melanocephalus
TTTGTGGTTTTTTTTGTTTGTTTTTGTTCAAAAGGAAATATCTTTTCTTCATTTTTTTTTTTTCAGTTAGGCTCAGTGTGAGCTCCCTAAGATACATCATGTAAGCTTGACTACGTAACAAGAACAACCCAGTAACTGATCTGCTACCTAATAGTTTTACCAAAGTTAATGTAGAAAAGGATTCTTTTTCTTTCACATTAAAAAAGAAAAAGAAAAAGAAAAATTATTTCTGCACCATTCTATCTGAGAGCTAAAAGTCTGAAAGGGACAAAATTTCCTTCTGAAGGTCTTCAGTAGACTCTCTCTGTTGAGTACACGACAAGATAATCATTTACTGTAGGAGTAAAGATTTAGTAAGTGAAACAGGCTAGATCCCAGCTCCCTGTGGCTGCCTGAAATGCCTTTTCAGCCAGCAGGTGATCTTGCAGCAGCAGCAGTTTCTTACTCTGCTGGTTACACTGAACAGCTCCAATTAAGGAGGAGGATTATCCCCTGCATGGGAGTTGGCAAAGACTCTAATGTCAGAATCGTCARGCTGGTCACACACATACAAAAATAAATTGCGAAGACGAAAAGCACTGGCCTGATTTCACTTCAGCCAAGACAAAATAAATGGCTACCTAGGGTGAGCAGCAAAAACAGCTCTGAGGATGGGAGGGCTGTCATGGAAGACAGTTGCCACGTCTTTTAAATGTGCACCTGTGTATGTTCCTTGACAGGAGAGTGCTCTGGTTTGTTCTCAGAAGTATCTAATAACCACACATTATACAAACTCTGCAGCAGAAAAAGGTGGACTCCTGGCCATTGTGCCATTCACGTCTCCATTCACTTCTTTAACCACAGTTAAACATTTGGGAGCCATTTGTCCAGGTTTTAGATACTCAGTTGAGGTATCAGCCCATTCTTAGGTATCTACCTAATCAATTAGAAGAAAAGGGTATGTGTGTGTGAGTTCTTCAAAGGGCAAGTCTACCTGCTCATAATTGGAGTAGCTTAATATTTGAATCACTGTTCAAAAACATCTGATGACTCATGGTCTCTCCGATGATTACAGAAAGTCTGTGAGTTGGATGCTTTGATGATTAAAACTGGCAAGGTGAATCCAGGCCTAACTGTATTCATTTATGCAACACAWAGTTACTGATCTACTACAACATTACCTTGGCGTTCCAGAAATCATATGATGATGCATCAAATGTATGGACTACAGACAAAACATATAAAAAAATTTATAGAGATAATCTAAACAGTTTCTTAAATCCACAAAATACCATTCTAGTTTTTCTTCCCTTTTTAAAATTTTTTTTAATGTAGTGTACAGAGAAACAACTGTCTAAAAGAACTCTGTGCCTCACCACTCCTAAGTTTGGTGAGAGTATTGATCTGCTAGAAGGCTGTGCAGAGGGATCAGGACAGGCTGGATTGATGGGTGAGGCCAATTGTGGGGTTCAACAAGGCAAAGTCCTGAGTCCTGCACTTGGGTCAAACAATGCCACACAGTGCTACAGGCTGGGGACAAAGTAGCTGGAAAGCTGCCCAGCAAGAAAGGACAGGTGGGTGCTCTTTGACAGCTGGCTGAATGTGAGCCAGCGTGTGCCCAGCTGGCCAAAAAGGTCAACAGAATCCTGAGTTATATCCAGGTGTATCCAGAAGAGCGATGAAAGTGATTGTCCCCCTGTAGTCAACACTGGTGAGGCTAAYACCTCAAGTCCTGTATTCACTTCTRGGCTTCTCAATTCAAGAAAGACACTGAGGTCTTGGAACACGTCCAGTGAAGCCAGTGAAGGTGATTTGGGGTTTGGAACACAAATCGTATGAGGAGCAGCTGAGGTAACWRGGATTGTTTATTCTGGAGAAGAGGAGGCTTAGGATAAACCTTATTGCTCTCTACAACTACCTGAAAAGCAGGTAACTTGTGCCTTGTAGCCTCTTCTCCCAGGCAACAGGTGACAAGAGGAAATGGCCTCAAGCGGCCCCAGGGTGGGYTCAGGCTAGACATGAGGAAGAATTTCTTCACTCAAAGGTGGTTAAAMATTGGAACAGGCTGCCTAGAAGGATGATAGAGTCATCATCCCTGGAAGTGCTCAAGAAAAGACTGGATGTGACAGTGCTACTCGTTAGTTGGCATGAAGGTGTTTGGTCAAAGGTGTGACTCAATGATCTGGAAGATATTTTTCTATCTTGATGATTTTATTCTACGATGCAATGATTTTTTTTTCTTTTCACAGACTCCAATAAACATGTTTATTACTACCAGACTTCCAGACTCATCCAAACTAGGCCCTAGCACTCCTAGCTAGACTTGTCAACTTGAATTGCAACCAGTCATTTCTAAGAATGCAAATTCTTAAGCTCAGGGTGTTCAGCAATTGATGCAGAGGGTAGTTAGTCCCAAAATACCTTTCCAGTCCTTCTTTTATTCTGTTTTAGTACAGATTTCAACTGCTTAGCAATGAGAAACTTTGAGATACCCTAGAACACTTCAGAAATTCAGATGCACTGGAAAATCTAGAGTTCATGGTGTCCTAGGTGCCCTCCTGCCTCCCCCCAAAAAAACAAACCCAAACCCATGAGTTCCATATTGCTCCATCAATCTGTAGTCTGCTTTACTGTCACTTTTAGACYCAGCAACCAAGGAAACAGGATTTGTGTGTTTTACTCTCAGTTCACAGAAAGGAGGGGGTGCAGGACCCCTTTAGAAACAGGAAAYGGACACATGGAGCTCTCTTTTCTTTCTCTCTGACTCCTGAGAGGGCTGCCAGACATCTCTGAGTAGCAACACAAGTTTCAACCCAACCTTGCAACCCAAGGTAAAAACTCTCTTTTTTTTTCCTCCCTGGGCACTGAAGAACATGGCTTCTCCATCTCATTGTCTTTGTCTTCTGATCTGCTGTGGTGGCTGCCATCTTGGGGGCGGGGCTTCTCTGCCATCTTGGGATGAGGGGCTTCACCTTCTTGGGCAGAGCGGCTTCTTCACCATCTTGGGAGGTGGAGCTTCTCTGCCATCTTGGGAGGAGGGGCTTCTCCACCATCTTTTGCAGAGGCATTCTCTGCCATCTGTTTTTTTTTCGCACCTTGGCGGGGGGAACATGTGACTCAGCACCTTTGTATGTAGTGCTYATTGCTGCTACCATGTTTGGTCCTGCTTTTCTTTTTATTAAGCTTTTATTTTTTCACTTATATCTTCTTACATTTGTCTCTCCTTATTGGTGAAAGGGGAGTGGTTAAAACTAAAGGAGAGGTAACTCATTTTGGAGTCTGCCACATGTAATTGTCTTAAACTAAGGCACATGACTATAAACACTTTCAGATATACATTCATGTATTTAGCTATCTATAGCTGTGTCTTTAACTTCCTCTTGTGGCTGAGAGCACTTGTCAAATATTTATCCATAAGTCTTGTTCTGCAAAGAGCTACGAAGACCTTTTTCCRTGCAAAATGACATCTTTTATTTCCCAAACCAATATAAGTATTTAAAGGGAYTAGTTAAATTTTTGTTGTCTCATTAGTTCCCAGATTTCCACAGATTAGTAGCCTTGTTGCCTGAATTGAATTTTCAGTCAACATTTGTTAGACAGTTGTAAGATCCTCATGTTTCTGAGAAAAGTAAAAGAAAGGTGTCTTATAAAATGAAGATCTGATTCTATCTATAAGATTTTGCTGTTCAGTCTTCAAGTGCTGCATCTAAATCTGACCTTGACCATCTAGGGATTCTTCTGTTCATAAATGTACAGAAGATGCATACACACATACAGAGGTACCACAGTCTTGACAGGAAAAAATAACAAAATCAGAAAAAACCTCTCTTGCTAATAGTGCATATGGATGCATTTATGTGTTTTTCACTGACTCACAGTTATCTAGTTCTGACTGAAATTCTTGTCTCTTCTGCTTATTGTTACAGAACAATACACAAACAATTTTCTGAAAACAAAACAAGACAAAAAAAAGAAGAAATTGGGAACATCTCCGCCTCGAGAAACACCAGTAAAATTTACTCAATAGAAAGTTTTGTCTGGAGAGTTTTATTAAACTTCTTGTTTTGAAAATCTTTCATTTCTTCAGTAACAGCCAGATTTAGCACTTGTGCTAAATCTGATAACTAGACTGATTGCCTGTTATGGATCTGAGCTTAAATGATAGGTTTTTGTATTTGTCCTGTTAACAAACAGAATCACTGAGAGAGTTTTCAGAGCAGTTTGGGGAGAAAAATAAACCTTACTTTATTGCATGATGATTGCAAGACCCAAAGCCCAGAATGATATAGGAGGAAAGAACAATTATAGATAAGTAAAAAAAATCAATATGTAGTTTTTGTTTGCTTTCCATGGGATAGCAATGTCCACTGAGGGTGGACAAAACGTGCAATTGCTAGTGCACTCTACCAATGACTTCTTTTAATGGGGAAGAAAGTTATATTGATACCAGCTTGAAAGATATAAAAGTTATTGTAGAGCTGCTCAAATAAGGTCCCTCTAAAAGTGGACAATGAAAAACTCTATCAAATGAGTCACAGCATTGTGTCCAAGCAGCCCATCTCTCACAGCTGATCAGAACTGGTAACAGGTTATCAGTGACAGAAGCTGTGAAGATGGCAAGTGCCACTGGGAAAAAGAAAATCCTAAGCAGCAAAAATTCTAAATTAATGCCAAAGTCAACCATGGTATGGGACATGATATTGCAATGTCTTTTTATAAAGATTGCCCAGCTCAGCAGTATCCAAATGGCATGAACTATGAAATTCAAATCATAATTATTTCTAAAGTATTGAAAGTCATTCAGGCAAAGAAACTATTTCAAATTTTGCACTGACTGCAAATAAATAGCAAAAGATTTTGTAACTTTAACCAGTGGTGTGCAAATAGACCTAAAGGGATAATGAAAGTAGTTAAATGTTTCACAGAGAGTTTCCGGTTTTGGCTGTTGCAGTTTCAAGTGTTTGATTATATTAAAAAAWTTATTTTGTTTGTTGAAACAAAAAGTATTTAAAAGAATATATATATAATGCTAGTGCTTTTCTTTCATATGAAAAAATACATTTTTAAGTGGGTAAACAGATTTGCATATATCCTATAAGAATTAGTATGGTTACTAAAATGAAGCCGAGAATTTCTACATTAAATCTTGCCCCAGATGCTCTCTTATAATCATCTTTCAGTGCTCTTAAGTGGAAAGGAGAATTATCCTTACTCACTGTAAGAGAAAAATAAATATTCACATGTAACTTTCTTTATGTGAACAGTCATTTAAACTCCAAAGCACTAATATTCATATGTAATTATGTGCATGTATTTGCAGTTGCAAAATCCTGGTTTTAGACATGAGAGAAATGTCATCATTGTAAGCCTGGTACTGGAAACTCTTTCACATCCCTAATTAAGCAAACCTCCCTAAGAGTTTTCAAAAGGTACAGTTCTGAAAGAAGCAGGGGGTGGGAGGTAGGGAGGATGGAGAGGAATAGAATATATGGGAGCCCTCAGTTCCCTTTTTGCAGAGCAGAGTGATGGTGTGCATAGAAATGCCAGTCTGGTTGGATAGTTCGTAACCATAGCAACTCCTGGAGAGACAGAGGAGAAAACAGAGTAAGAGGGGTCTCCTTTCTCCAGATCACTGCATGGGAAAATGAGCAAAAGGGAGAAAGAAAGGCTGCAGAGACTTTTCCTGTCCCAAGAAGTTTACAATGTGAACTTCAAGAGCTACTCTCTTTCAATCTCTTCTGATGAGTACTTAAAAGTTGTTTTGTTATTTTGTGGGTTAGTTTGGTTTTGATTTTGGTTTTGTATTTTTTACAGAAGCTGTTGCCTTGAATGGCCAGTTTTTAATAATGACACAGACAYGGTTAAGRTGATAAAAAGGKTTTTACCTCGGTATTTGGGATCCCAGGTGCACAACTTGATGGCAGAATGCACACCCGTGTACACCACGGGTACAAGTTTTATARGTTTCATGAATTAGCATATCTATCTAGGATTCCCCAATAAAAACAAATGCAGTTATGTCTGCCTATTCTAATGAATCTCCCCCAGATGAGGCCAGATCCCAGGTTACACAAGATRTTCTGGACAGAAGGCTTCACCCAAGGCTGGAACCTCGGGTTTAAGATAGCACAGGGYACACTGACTCCTTCCTCAGGATGTTTGGTCTCTCTGMCCAGCAGAACTCCTAAACTAAGCTGGAATATCAGGCTCCAGGAATTACAAGCATGTGGACTAGGGGGTACAGGCAGATGCATAGAGGGTACAGAAAACATAAAAAGGAAGAGCAAAAATCATCAGGCACCAAAGCCATATTCCAAAATAAGTAATTAAAATACTTGGATGGAAGACATCAGGTTAGAAGGTCAGAAAAACCTTCCTTAAAACATTTAATTACAAAGAGAGTTTATACATAATGATTTTTTTTTTATTGCTTTTTAAAATTTATAGCACCGATGAAATGTTTGATGGCAATTATTTTTTCAGCCATGAGATGGGAAAGATGTTAATATATGTGGGTGGGTTTTTCCTGTAAAACAGGAAATTAAAAAACAGAGAATTGAACAAAGTACTGTACTTTACTGTCTTCTATCTGTGCAGAGTATTACTTTGAAAATTTTGGAGAAGAGTTTTATAGGGAACTGCTTTAAATTAGCTGATATTGTGAGCATGTACTCCTCCAGTAACTTTTATGGAAGGCCTTGTATTGTTTTTCATTCAAGATCTTGCAGCTCAAAATTTTCAGTGAGAGAGTAAAAAAAGCTTTGCTCATCAAAATCTTTTGCAGTTTTTTTATAGAAACAGTGAATACCAGCTCCCAGTCAGATGTATCCAGCCAAAGTACACACAGAGCAGATATTTGTAATCACAGAATCCCAGGATGGCTGAGGTAACCAGCTCTTGAGATCCTTCGGTCCAAAACTGAGTAGAACAATAAAATCAACTCACTTCACTTGTTGGTGATGGTGATGCTCCTCTTAATGCAGACCAGGACGCACTGGTGCCTGATACAGCTTGCTGTCCACCAGGACTCTGAAGGTTCTTCTCTGAGGTATAGCTTTCTACCCAGTTGGTTCCCAGTGGGCAGAGATGCCTGGGTTTACTCATCCTCAGATGCAGGCCTCTGCATTTCTCCTTGTGGAGCTTCATGAGATCCTTCTTGGCTTGATTCTCCAGTGTGTTGAGGTCTCTCAGAGTGGCAGCACACCCATCTAGTATATCAGTCACTCCTCACAGTTTTGTATCATTTATTGACTTGCTGAGGGAGTGCTCTGTCCTGCAGTACAGGTTCTTGATCAAAATGTTATACAGTGCTGGCCCCAGGATAAACTTAGTAACTTGCCACCAACGGAGTTCTATACGACTGATAACCCTCTGGGTCTGGTAGTTCAGTCAGTTTTTGACTCAYCTCAGTGTGTGCTCACCAGATCTATACTTTGTCAGCTTGTCGATGAAGATTTTATGGAATAACATGTCCAAAACCTTATTAAAGCTGAGTTAAACACATCCTCTGCTCCTCCATCACCTACMGAGCTACCTCATTGTAGAAGGATGTAATATTGGTTAAGTAGTATTTCCCTCCGTGCTAATTATTCCTAATCATTTTCTTGTCCTTTAAGTCTAGAAATAGTTTCAAATAGCAAACTATCWTCAGCTACACAGGGATTGAAGTGTAGTTGAGCAGCCCACAGTTAGTTCCCCAGTTCCTTCTTTTTGTCCTTCTTGAAGATGTGAGCTATATTTGTTCTCTTCCAGTTATTGGAAACTTCTCCCAATCCCAATGACCTTTTAAACACAATTTACATGGCATTGCAGTGACATCAGTAACCTCCCTTAAATCACATATAACTTAAACTTCATATAACTTGTTCTGGTTGTTACACAGCTCTTTTCAGTCTCTTATCTCTGCTCCCTACTTTCTTCGAAGTATAATTTGATTATGTTATTGAATTAGAGATAATAGAGAAAAWTAGGGGAGAAAAATTAGGCAGTATAAGGAAGTACAACCATAAAAATCTGAAATATCCACTCTCATACATTTTAGACAAGTTCAGAACAAGTCTCAGAACTGGGAAATAAAGAAAAATATTTGAAAAATCTTTACATTTATTTTAAATATAGGAAATTTTGGGCAACTGAAGTCCATGTTTGGGTTTTTTTACATTGAAATTGAATTAAATAAATAATCCATTGAATTAACTATTTTACACGAATTTTGTCCTGCTCTGGACAATGCTTTGAAATATAAAGTATGCAAGCCCTCAGTACTAAAAAAATTAATAAATAAGATGCAAGGTACATGTAGCAATGTCTCAGTTTTTCTCTGTGGTTTTAGAATTTTTGGAGAGTCATGGCATTAAGCTGAAAATTTGGGCATGACCTAAAGGAAAAAATGCASTAGATTTTGAATGAAAGAAAAATAAGCATTTCTTCACCTGTCTTTTAATTTTGAGTCAAAGTAGGATATTTTGTGGCTAGTTCTTATGGAAAAAAATATTCTTCAGTGTTGCAAACTTTTGCAGCCAGGGTAGTAYACAAATCATGGATTAAATCAGATGTATCTGTGGTACACCAGATTCTGTTCTTCCTGCTTTATCAGCTGCTACCCATGGGTTCTTTTCCCATTTTCAGCTATTCCCTTTTTGTCATATATTGTTTCTAAACAAAATGCCCACATTCATTATGTAGCATTTCCTTACATTCTCTTTCTCCACTCTCTTTCTCACATGACAGCTCAAATAAGCTTAAATTTATAAAGGGAATACAGATTATTTTTATCCACTGAGCTGAAGATGTATGAAATACAGGTAATATTTTTGCCAGGTACTCAACAAAATATTTTTAGGTCTTTTATTTACATAAGATTGATACTGAAAATACTARCAGTTTAATATATATTATTTAATTTAGTATTTTGTAACCCTTCATAAGTATTMAAACTTATTTGAGCTTTCACTGTACAAACTTGAAGTTCCAACCTGTCATGCAGAGCATAAAGAAATATTTGAACTGTACAATTCAGGTCTACTATTTAAAATCTCACAAACTGCCTTCACTTTTAACAAATGTGCATATACATATACACATGAAATCAGAACAAAGCAGAATCTAGACAATTGCAATCTATCATATCCCATATCTCACAATTGCTGATTTTGGAGCTTGGTGCATAATTGAAACTTAAAGGGGGAAAAAAAAATTCCCATCAAGAAATCTGAAATTCTTTGGGGAGGAATTTGGCTTCACTTCTGCACAAACTTAAAAATCATAGCTATATGCTAAAATCAATAGAAATTCATCAGTGTGAAAGTGTCTTTGCTGCTAGACTTTTTCTCCCAGATTTTGCTTTGGGTTTTCACATGGCTCCTATTTCAGACTAAAGTGTGAAGTTTGGGTTATATCTATGTAGAACAACAAATAAATTTTCTGCCATGTGTACTGTTTACTAGTCTGGATTTTCACAGATATACTGCTATCAGGACCCAAAGTAGCTCTGTATTCTGACATATAAATTTATCCCTAAAGACTGATTGGAACAGAAAAARCATTTGTAGAAAATGGAAACCACATAGTGAATTTTTCAGCTCTAAAGATGAGAGAACAGTTATCATTATGTCTGCAAAGAAAAGAGACAGCAAGGGAGATATTAAGGACTTTGTTTAATTTTCTGTATACATTTCTGCATGTAACCAGTAAAGCCTGTATTTTCTTTTGTGTTTTCTTTAACAAACCAATACAAAATCATCACTATGAACTGTCATTTAATGTCTGAAAAATCATTACTCTTTTGTGGAATAAGAGTTTCCTTTATTTTTCACTTGACACTGTAAGGATATATACCTGGATTCCATTATAGAGCACTGTAATTTTGTGTATTTGGAAAGGTCTAATTAAATAGGCATTACTGTACTCTCATTTAAATCCCCAAAAGAAAGTTGATAGACCATAAATGTTTTTTTCTAAATAGCCAACTCTATTTCTTCATATGAATCTGAACATAGCCAAGCTTTTATGAGATTTGGGATTCCACAGTCAGGTGATCCCATTGATCCACCTTCCTCAAGATATTTGTATTTTCTGAATAGCTATTACTTCTTGAACCTAAAGGAAGAAAACAGAGATATGTGTCAGTAAAAGTGCTCTGATTGGAACAACTACTGTGTGAAGTCTCCTATGTGCCAACATTATGCCCTAAATTACTCCAGTGTCAAGGATTGCTCTTGAAATTTATTGCCTGACACATCAGAAATATACCTTGTGCCAACTTCCTGTATTGCTCAAAAGGTGAGGATAACTGCTGGGAACAGGTTTTATTGGGTTGGAATGGCAAGATTTGGGTAATGGGGCAAGGGGCTGGGTACAGTCATGGCTTCTCTGAGAAATTGCTGGACACTTMCCTCATGTCCGACAGAGCCAATGCCAGCTGAGTCCAAGATGGACCTGCCAGTGGTCAAGGCTGAGCCCATCAGAGATAATAGCAACACCTCTGGGATAATATATTTTAGAGGAAAAAAAAAAAGCTTTTTTGCTGAGAAGTAATTGTGGACAGAAGTAATTGTGGACAGAAAAGAGAGGAGTGAGAACATGGGAGAGGAACAGCTCTGCATTGAGGTCAGGGAAGAAGGAGGGAGCTGGTGATCCAGGTATGGGAGCAGAGGGTAGCCTGTAGCCTGTGGTGGTACAGAATCGTAGAATCATAGAATCACAGAATCATAGATTGGTTTGGGTTGGAAGGGACCTTGAAGACCATCTCGTTCCAACYCCCCTRMCATGGTTCCAACCCCACTGCACAGAGCTCAGAGCCCCATCCAGCCTGGCCTTGAACACTCCCATGGATGGRGCATCCACAGCTTCCTCGGGCACCACRTTCCAGTGCTTCACCACCCTTATTTGTTCCTAATATCCAATCTAAACCTACTCACTTTCAGTTTGAACCCATTCCCTCTTGGCATGTCACTCCATGCTCTTGTAACAAGTCTTCCCCTATCTCTCCTGTAAGTCCCCTTCAATTACTGGAAGACTTCAGTCAGATTACTCCAAAGCCTTTTCTTTTCCAGACTGAACAATCCCAGTTCTCTCAGCCTTCCCTCACAGCAGGGGTTCTCCAGCCCTCTGATCAACTTGGTGGCCTCCTCTGGACTCACTCCAACAGGTCCACATCCTTCTTGTTCTGGGGATCCCCTCATTGTAAGTTCCCAGTGCCTACAATATTTGCAAATGTATCATTTGKTTTTCTCCTTTTGGTTTCTGTGTTCTTCCTCCTACACTATAATGTATACTATAAATGTATACATATATRCATATGTATACATATTTATCTATTTATATGTATACAAATGCATACATTACTATAAATGCAAATGTTCAATATACATGGGGATTTTTTGTTGTTTTTTGTGGTGGTTGGGATTTCTTAAGAAATAGTTTCTAGCCTCTGATATAGGCATTCCTTTTTCATATTTCCTGTTCAGCTGGGAAATTCAGCTGCCAACTGCCAGTAATTGCATGTTTGTTTTCTCAGTAACATCTAAGATTCACTGCTGTCAGCTTTTTTTCAGAAGATCTGTGCTTCCATTACTTGAGTCAAATCATTGCAGTGCAAATAATGTCATTCATTATCATCATACCATTTGCAGTCTGAGAGAGATGATGAGACAAAATGAGTGAATACTGCTTCCTGTCTAAAAAGAAAATTGTAAATATTTCTTGCAGGTTGGGGAGTTGCTGACTGTATTTTCTAGCTGCAAATAAACTATGTCATGGGGATAGATAGTACTGTTTTTGGCCTGAGTGTAAACACCAGGAATTTGTTAGTTTATTAATTCTAATTTCACTAATAAGTCCCTAAAGTCTCAGTGACTTAAATGTGATTTGCTGAGATCAGCTATTTACACTAGTCAATGCTATTTGAGGGAAAAAAAAAAAATYGAGAGCTGGAGACAGGGATTTCATCCAGACAAAATATTTTGCTTTACAGGTACTTGTAAAATTTGATAAATGAGCAGCTATACAGTTCCCCTGAGCTACTGTATTTAAACAAGTGGAACAGATGGTATGGCTCTGCTTCTCCTGCAGAGAATCATCGAATCATTTCGATTGCAAAACACCTTTAAGATCATTGAGTCCAACTGTTAATCCTGAGCTACAAAGTCTATTGCTAGACCACCTCCCTAAGGAATGTCCAAAGGTCTTGCCATGAGTCTGCTCCAGTGCCAGATTCCTGCAGAGTCACACCTTCTTTCAGGCATCCACCTGCTCCAGCGTGGATTTGTCCATGGGCTGCAGGTGGATCTGTGCTTCACTGTGGACCTCATGGGCTGCAGGGKCACAGCTGCTTTACCATGGTAATCACCATGGTCTGGGGCAACCCCCAATATCARTCCAGGCTGGGGGATGAACAGACCCAGAGCAGCCCTGCTGAGAARGACTYGGRGGTGCTGCTGGGTGAGAGACTGGACRTGGCCCRGCCATGTGCCCTTCCTGCCCAGAAAGCCAAACGTGTCCTGGGCTGCATCCAAAGCAGCRCAGCCAGTGGGGCAAGGGAAGGGATTCTATCCYACTCTGCTCTGGTAAGATCCTACTTTGAGCACTGCAGCTGGTTCTGGGGTCCCCAGCATGGGAGGACATTGATCTGTTGGAGTGAGACCAGAGGAGGCTACCGAGTTGATCAGAGGGATGGAGCACCTCTCCTACGAGGAAAGGCTGAGAGAATTGGGATTGTTCAGCCTGAAAAGAGAAGTATTTGGGGTGACCTAATTGCAGCCTTCCAGTACCTGAAGGGAGCCTATGAAAAAGATGGAGAGGAACTTTTTAGCAGGTTTAGTGACATGACAAAGGGGAAGGGATTCAAAATGAAAGAGAAGAGATGTAGATTGGTGTTACTATGGGTGTAACATTGGATGTTACTATGGTAAAGCCTTAGAATTTGTGCATATCCATCCATGGAGCTGTTCAAGACCAGGTTGGATGGGGCTCTGAGCAAACTGGTGCAGTGGAAGGTGSCCCTCCCCATATCAGGGGGCTTTGAACTAGATGGTCTTCGAGGTCCCTTCCAATCCAAGCCATTCTATAGTTCTATGATTGTGTGATTTAACAATCTGACAAGTGCTGAGAGACAAGACCATAAGTTTTTGTCTGTCTGTCTGGAGGTCTGTCTGTCTATCTATTTGTACCACTCACAAAAGTTTAAAGTTTCCAAAGTAAATATGTTCAAAGAACAAGTTTTCTTAGAGCAGATTTTGGACTGGCAAAGGTGGCAGCTGTGGCAGATAAAGGAGAACTYGGGCTGCTGCTGAAATTTGAAGGCAGTAGTCCAATGTATCTGCTTCTGGAAAAAAAGAGCTAAGGTGACGAAGGGAGTTTGATGGGATAAAGCCGACAAAGTTGTAAGGTCTAAGGACATTTGCAAAGATCAGTTTATAGCAATTAAAGTGATYTTAAAGTAATAATAGTGATATACAGTTCCCAACTCAGTTGTGTACATGCCCAGTCCTATTTATGCTAAATATTTTTTCACAAATCATGAGTTTTCTAAACTGCAATAGTCTTGCACAGACTACACAGCAGAAKATAATGCCATAATGCCTGAGATTTTGTATTACACTCTATTTTTAAATAGAAATGACACCTTTATAGCTATAGTATCATAAAAAAAATCTGGAAAAAATATTTCATATATATATACATAGTTGTATTTAAGAGCTCTGAAAAGTTTCATAATATTATAAATGCTCTTTTCATATATTGTTTATGGTTCTTTTTGCTTTAAGTGAAAATAATGACTCTGCAAATTACAGAATTCTGTATACCAGTGGCACTTGCAAATACCCTGGTAAATAGAAGTTATTGTTTTAACAGTAGGTATAGCATGATCCTTGAGTTAAATTCTGTAGATTTTCATCTGCTTCTGSTGCTTTGTGAAGTGTTGAAAGTAGATTTAACTTAAAATCGGCTAACATATGAAACATAYATTTGTCTTTTGGAAATATATGAGAAAAGGCCTAAAAAGAGAAAATGAGAACAGGCATTCATTTTGAAACTGTTAATWAGGGCCTGATTATTACTTCCTAAACTACCATGCAAAAAGCAGAATTAACCAGCCTGGGATTTYAAGAACTGCAGACAGTGCATCATAAATGAGCATAGCCTGTTCTTCACTATCAGCAGTAATGCTGACTCCAAGCATTTTAATGATGARCCTAATGTCAGATGCCTTACAATTTGTGGTGTAACTGTTTTTGTAGACAATCAAAGGGCCTTCCACATGGCTACTAGCTTTTTCTAGTTTAGTAGGAATGTGTCAAGTGCTGTAAGTAACACAGAGAAGAATCACTTTCATCAGTGATGAAAATTGGTGTAATTCACATGTTCACACCTTGCTGAAAAGAAAATGGATTGCATATATTTTTTTAGAGAATGTGTTTGGGTATCAGAGCAGATTGTTATCTTGTTTATATATCTGTGGCAGCTGAATTGYGAATCAGATGGGCTCTTCTGCCAGAGGGGGCAAGGCTCATGGTTGTTTGCTGAGATGATGTATTCAGTCAGGGTCCCATGAGCATGGAGCAGAGGGAGAAGAGTAACAGCAGGCTTCAGGGAATCTGACCTGGGCAGGTTCAATCATTCCAGAGACTCTCTCTGCAGCAGAAAGTGGAATCATATTAGATTTATTTGTAAATATTTATTTGCAAGTCTAATGGAAAATATTTCAATTTTCAGTATTTACAGATCATGCTCTGAAACGTTCTTTCTCCACTCTGATAAAATCTGACTTTAGAGGTTGAAAGCCTTCAGTATTTCATTCAATTTTATTGTATTTCAGTACCCCACTATCCATCACTGTCATCTGGGAAGGTTAGGGTAGAAAAACACATATAAATACACATACCTACCACTCACTTGCCAGTCCCACATGTAGCTCTTTAAAACCATAATTTGTTCAACCCAATAATAGAGTAAAAGTCAATACTTTACACGTAATGGCTAAATTGTAGCAGCAAAGTGCAGTGAATGGCAAACAAAAAATCAGCACTCCTTTCTCTAGGAAAGGTGACAGGGAATATTGCAAAGGTTATGGTGGAACTGCTGGCATTTAAGTAACAACTTTTATCAGCCCAACATTCTTAACTGAGAGAAGCAATATGGAAGGGATTCTTCCCAATCCCATTCAAGTAGGATTTTTAAACATTTCTATGTTTTCTTGCTTGCCTTTCTGTTCTCACCACATGAAGGGTGTTTTATATATTTTGAACATGAACCATATATTTTGGTTCTTGGCTCCATTCCAAAATACCTAGGTTAATTCTTATAAACAAAATTGCTTACCATTTGCTTTATTTTTTCTCCCCCTTTGTTTACTCACCTTTTCCCCCATTTTCTTCAAATGAATATAGTACTTCCTTGAAATGTCATTTTAGAAACAAATTATATGCTTTCCCAAATAACTTTTTTTTTTTTTTTTTTTTTTTTTTTTTATTTTTTTTATCCCACAAACACAGTAGAAACAGTTCAAAATACATGGTTCATTTAGTTTTCAGATACTTGTGAATGATCCTGCCTTGGATACCACAAAGCTTGAGATTATGAGAAAAGTATTGAGAATACTTTTCCGAATCAGGGTCATGTTAGTTGGTTTTGAACAGATTGTAAATTATTCTCTAAACAGAAAAGAAGTTGTTATGCTTATCAAAGAATTGTGAAAGTCTTTGTCTTCCATGTTGGTACAGAATCTCAGAACTTGAAACAGGGAAACTTGGAAAAATCCAGAAAAAGCTGTCACAGAAATTCTTCCTTTACCGTCTTAGATCATCTGTCTCTCATTTCTGTCTCTAGAGAGCTTTTTTAGCCTTGCGTGATAGATTATAACTTCCTTAAAAAAATTGCTGTTGCTGTTTGATCATTTTTAATACAAAGACCTAATTCAGTATTTCAAGTGTAAATGCACAAGACTTGCAGTTTTATTTTAGTAAAATCAAACTAATGTAATGTAAATTTGAAAAACTTTCCTCTCCAGCAAACTTAGATCTGTTCCTGTGCATATTCATGGTCTTTGAAAGTTTTGGACTTGCATTTTACATCACACATTTTACATTTCAACATTACAATGTTTGAAAAAGGAATTTTCTTGAAAACCTATTTCACAAAATAAATAATAAAGGTGATCTGCTCTTGACTGATGTATTAACCATGATCACATTTATTGTTCTGTCTGTAATTATTAATATGTTCAGTTTACAATCTATCTTTCTACACACMGATTTTTGGTTAGAAAGAGACAGTTATGAAATCCAATGTGCCTTGTACTGCATACAAAACAGATTTTCATCCACTATGACTAGCAACAGTTCTTTGTAAATATTACTTTATGTGTGAAACAATGATTTGCTGGGAAATTAGGGAAATTACATTGCCTTTGATTTTTTTTCTTTGTTTGAAATCAATGAGCATGTTTATCTTTTGATTCACTAATGTTAGCTTATTTTTCAAGTTATTTAGCATTCAGATTATTTCTCTTTCCCCGTGCCTTTATTTAAATCAATAAATTACTTTTTATGTGGAAAATGCTTTATCCAAACAAAACCAGATCTTTCAATTTCTGTGTTTAGAGGCATAGATTACATAACAGATAAAATGTAAATAAGGAGCCCTCCAAAAAGTGTAAATAATTTGCAAAACCTATTTTCAATATATTTTTAATTTTTAATTCTGTCAGGACTGTGAATACGTTAAGCTATATTAATTATTTTAAATACTAGAGGTACAGCCTAAATTGCACTAGAAATTATAATGGAAAGCAATGCAACATACAGGGTCCTAAGCCACTTCATTTCCATTTTAGAATCCACTATTTAAACCAGAAATTCTGCCTGCAGGAYACCTTGAGAAAAAAATCTTCAGGTTAAAATAAAGAATAATTACTGGAACTATGTTCATCATGTTTCCCTTTTCCCAATRCATATGATGATGAAAATGGTATTTACTTCTGCCCTCTATGAGATTTAATAAAAAGTACAGTTAATGCTCTGTGCTTCAATCCAGAAGAAGGGTGAGTCCATTAGCTCTGTGTTAATTCTTTTTGCTCCAGAACAGTAATCTCTGATCTGGCACCTTCGGTCATTATCAAGTTCTGAATGACAAATTTGAATTAACTTCTTAATTGGGAAAATTGTTTTATTTTMATTTTCTCTTTCCTTTTTGTTTTCCTTATTCTCTTCTTACTTCTCAATATTCATTTCCACTCATTCATTATTCATCTCTACTCTTCATTTGTTCTGCCTTCTGTAAACAATGTGTACTTAACAATCAGATTGGTCCTGCAACTCAAGCAATTATGTCTCAGGCGAGAAGAAAGGCTCATATTTGGGCAAGAAAACTAACGCAGCTTACAACTCTTTTTTTTTTCTTGGTGAGTCAAGATATGTTTGATAATAGTTTGGAAGATCTTGATGGTACTATATCATGGCACACTATGACGTAAGAGACAACAAGAATAGGAAGGTGTATCATATTTTATGGTCTATGTGTTTTCTGCTCAGGGTTTGCTTTGAGCCTGGTTGCAACTCAGCACATCTTAAGAAGAGCCTCCCCTGGGATAAAAACATTGTGGGCTGGGCTRTTACATTCTTGTCCTTAGACTTCCCTTTTCTTCCAGCTGTTTAGATTGATAGAAGCACTCTGTGTGTACTTGAACTATTCCTGGTGATGGAGGTTGGATTTCTGACCTGCTCTAAATGCATGCTTAAAAGGTATGAACTTTAATCATGTTGGTAATGCAGAACAAATATAGATTCCATTCTCAGCTAACAGAAATATATTTGCTGAGTCTGCTCAAGTATTGTCACTAAACTTTTGACTGCTGAACATACTAATGCTCCAAGGACTCCCTACTATGTGAATACTCTGATTAGTACAKGAACAAAGCTCCATGTTCCCTGCTCTGATATACACCGGGTACTCTGTGTTCCTGCTGGTATGTGACAGCCAGCACTGAAGAATTGCGAACTGCTTTCTGAAAAAAGGCTTAAAGGACTTTTATGTAGCACAGTTTTTTGAGGTGTTTCCTTTGAATCTGCTCTGCATGTACTGAATATGACAAAACATTCCACCTACCTGGTACAGCTGGGCATCTGAATATAACACTAGAGGAAAGCACCTTAGCCTGCATCATTTTAAACTATTAAGACACAAGATTTCATAAAAGCAGGAAGCCACAGAGTCATTTACATAGCAGGGCAGTGGCATTTCACAGAGAGAACTCTTGCTCACCTACAAATCTGGGCTAAAAACAGTAGTTTAAAAGTATGAGGGCGTTTGATCTCATGTAAAAGACAAATATATCAATATAACAGAGGATACTTGATAAACTCTGCCTGATGTTGCAGAATGGCTGACCCCCATATTTTATTGTCCTACGTTATGTACGTATTTTAACTGTAATTAACATAGACTAATATTTTCTTTCTTCTGTTGCCATCACATCATTGTTAGTTCCAAAAACATGCAATGTTTGAGACATTATTATGTTATCAATAGCTATGGCTTCAAGAATAGGTTTATTTTATTCATTTATTAATAATCTGATAGCATACTCAGTAGAAGATGCCAAAATATTTTTATTAATCCAATATCTGAATAGATTTTCTGTTGTTCAGCATCACATAATACATTATAAAATATCCAATGGTAATTTTGTTGTCTATTATTCAAAAGTCTTTCTGTACACTACAGTTTTATCCGTGATAATATGGTAATATTTTATCCATTCCATTTTACTGCATACATGTCCAATTTTATTAACTTGATACTTAATAATTTAGATAGAACTGGTTTGAAGTGCCATTGTGACTTGACTACTTTTGTGTGTTCTCTAATGCCTTGCATTATGACTGTTGTCTCTTCATGTGTAACATGATGTTGCAAAGATGCTGATATTGGATTGCCTATGACCAGCTGCAACATCTCCTTTCTCTTGGAAAAGAACTCATACAGCAGGAAACTGCTCGAAGATGTCTCAACAGGATTTCTGTATTCTTTTAGGAGTTAACAATTTTATATAATTGKTTTTAGTTTAGTTTATATTATTAGTTCATTTTTTAGTTTGTGTTATTAGTGTCAATGATAGCAGCCCACTARGATCAGYMATCATGCTGCCAGGCAGCATGGAAACTTGGACTATTTATGTAGAATAAACACATTATAAGCATCACAAGTGTACTTAGAAGTGGTGCTTTTCTTCATATCTTATGGTGTTACASTAGTACTGTGGCTTCAGTGTTTTCTAAGCAATGTCTGATATTTCAGCTGTGATAAATGAAGACCAGAAATGCAGTCACTGGTTTTGCATGTTTGTTCCAGGATCAGTTTCATCAGAACTTGTGAAGACAGAAATCACCTCAATAGTCTTATTTGCTCCATATCCCTTTCCCTGATCCAGCGACTGTGCTCGATGACTTTTAACTATGAAGATTGCTTAATCTGTGTGATCATTGCTAATGTTTTCCCATGGATCATCACTCATTTCTCCTTGGAAATATAATTTTCATATGGCTGTTTTTTCAAAGATATTTTGTTCTATGCATAAAAGTTTGGGGAAGATGTCTGTGTAAAGCATAGGAATTCTGTTTAATTGTCTCCATAGCTCTCTTTATTTAGAATGTGTTAATTCACCTTCTAATGTGAATTAATCGAATCAATTCTAACTCACATGATAATTTGAAAGGTTAATTGTATAAACATGGTGCATTGGTCAGTCAGAATGCTTTCCTGATCTCTCTGATGCAGGATGTCTTTTAGCTGTCCTTTGCCATTATTTAGCTTTCCAATCCAATTTACATTATCTGAAAACATCATCAGRTAGTAGTCTGATGGCTAGATAATTGATACAACCAACAAACATTATCAGGTACTATGTCAATATTAGAAAGATCTTATCAGAATTGGTAGGGTATTGTGTAAACTGTCCAGATTTTCAAACTCTTTGAACATATTCATTGATATTTATATTAATTCTTACTCAAAATAAAAATTAAATATAATGCTGAGTGCATTCCAAAAGTTTTAGTATATTATATATTTTCCRTTACCAATTTTTAACCTTCTTGTATAATAAAATCAGTTGTGTTTCACAAGATCCATAAAAAAAACCCATTCAAATTGCACTCTTATTTCATTTTTTTTAGTAATATAATCCTTTAAGAATTTTCCTATACCTCTCGCAGTATTTAAGTTAAACTAGTCAACTTCTACCTAGTCAACCTTCTTCACCTTTTCTGAGTACTGACACAACAGTTTTCTGTCTTCTGCTAACACCAGTGGGTCAGAGTTCTCTTAGGAATTTTATCCTTTTTTTTTTTTTTTTTTTTTTTTTTTTTTTTTGAGACAATAATAAAAAAAAAAATTATCATTAGTGAATATTTTCAGCTTTTTCACTAACTTAGTGAATGACTGGTAACTTGTGGCAGGATTTTCTTTTTGTTGTTTTTTACACTAAATCAGAATATTTACTTGTACCTTGGATCATGTCATCATACACCAATGATAAATTCTTGCATTAATCTAAATGATGGAGAAGTTCAGAAAACCCACATGATATATGTCACGTTGTGGGACTCTGGACAGGTAAAATCTAAGCTCTGTGACTCGAGGTAGGAAGACATTCAATTATGTTACCTAAATAAATGGGTAAATGGGACATTTATTTTGAGGGTTGTCCTAAGCAAGCTAAGACATCACTTCCATCACTTCCTGGAGTTTTCCATAGCTCTGAAATCATAGCAGTGCATGCACTGGGATTTCTGTTTATGTTATTCCTGTTTGAAGAGGGCATAAAAAAAATAAAAATAACATGCTAAGTACTACTAGTAAAATATTGCATACTTATTATAGTTAAAGAGGTAATGGGATTTTTATGATTGTCAACACTTTTTGAAAAATACATGGCTGATATTTGTTTCCCTTTAGACCATTTGATTTGAACTTTTAGTTGTTGTTTTTATCTCACAAGAACTAGAATGAMTATTTAGACAAACTGTTTCCTGAATTCTGCAATCCTGTCTTTCTTCTTCAAGTGTTATCCATTTATATTCAAGTGTTTTTCTGWCTGCATTTTTCCTTCTTGCAAATTTTCCTTGTAATTTATCTTGGCTTTGAGAAGTGTTGTTGAAAGGTATTTAAAGAGCAATGCAAACATCAGACACAGTCAACATGTGTTCACACAGGGGAAATTCTCTTTAACTAATTTGATATCCTTCCACAATAAGGTTATCTGCCTAGTGGGTAAAGGGAAGGGAGTAGATATATTTTTTTCTGAATTTTAGTGAGATTTTGATGCTGTTCCTTACTACATCCTTCAGGACAAGTTGATCAACTGTGAGATGAGCAGGTACAGAGTTTACTGGGTGAAGAAGTGGCCAAATGGCAGAACTCAAAGWGTTGTAGAGAATGGAATTACATCTGACTTTTGACCAGTCACTAGTGATGTTCCTCAGGGATCAGTTCTAGGACCAGTTCTGTTCAATATATTYATCAATGATCWAGATGCAGGAGTTGAATGCACCATTAGTAAACCTGCTGATGATACCAAACTGGAAGTGCTGCTTACTCTCTCAAGGGACAAGATGCCTTGCTGAGGGATCTAGATAGATTGGGGCATTGGGCTGTGATTAATGGGATGAAATTTAACAAATCCAAATGCTGGATCCTGCACCTGGGATGCAATAATGCAGGCACAAGTATACATGGGGAGACCRGTGCTGCTCAAAGGAGTCTGGGGGTGCTGGATGTCACCAGGCTCAGGATGAATTCAGTGGTGTGCCCTGCTCTGGCAGCCAAGAGGGAAAACTCCACCCTGAGGTGCATCAAACTCAGTACTTACAACCAGCTGGTCAAAAGACGCAATTCCCCCTTTCATATACATCATTTAAATATGATATTTACAAAACACAGTAACAACTATCTAACTTTGAAAGAAATTACAAGAGTAATACAAAGAAGAGGGCTTAATTGGTGTCAATAAGAATAATAAAAAACCTGATCAAATGAAAAAGGACTCATCTAAAACAATGTATCATAAATGAGAGAATGGGGTAACCAAAATCAGTGCACCTAAAGTAATATGCTAAATTTTTCCCCAGAATGCACTTTCAGTAAAATACTGAGCTGCTGAGCTTTTTCATCTATTCCTCTTTTATGAAGTATTTAGTGTCTTCATGGGCAGCAGACCTGTCTTTTCAATCTTCATTCACTCAGCCATCTCAGTTGTTTGATCTTTAGCATCAAACATTCTGAATGAAAGCAAAGGTGCACTATTCACTCTATATTTCTGTCTTCTGGCTTTAGCAAGATCTTGGACATAATCTGTAGTATAAAAATTGGTCGCATAATGTTACAAACATTTTTACCTGCTTTCTTTTTCTACCTTATTGTTTTCGTCTTCCTTATCTCTGGCTTTTCTTGCCTTTGATAAAGTCAGTTTAGTGAACGAAAACTTTCTTTATCACAGTACTGCTGTGAGCCACGGGGAAAGAGCAGCTACAAGCAATCTYTTAAATCACCGATGCTCTACAAGTTTGCAGGATGTTAAAGGAGCAGCAGAGACTGCCTGTTGTGCATGCTGTTTTTTTCCCTAGCCTTTTGTGCAATTTGGCTTGTTCAGTCTTGAGTGAAGGAAAGATCTGACTTCAACAAGGACAGCAGTAAAAATATGCAGTATTTTGACCTTCTCAGTTAACCACTGGACATAACTGATTCTGCCTCAGGTCAGTAACCAGCTGACCTTTCCAGACCTTTTCTACTATAACATTTTAMAATTTTCATGAAAAAAAGAAGGTATTATCATCTTTATTACCATCTTAAAGACAGAAGCTTTCTTTTAAAAAATTCTTWGCAGCTGAGCAAAAAATGAGAAAAGTGATCTTGCAAAACAAAAGCCTTTCCTGAATACTGAGCATTTAAAATACTTCGATGAATTGATGTTCAATGAGTCTAAGAAAATGACACCGGTTTTAAATGGTGACATTAACTAGAAAACCAAGCAGACCTATATATATATATATATATGATTGTATGATTACTACCTGAAACACAAAACCACATGGAATTCCTTTGTGTTTTACAGTGGCCTTGAAAGGACTTGCAACATGGTTTTGTGGTTAGTATAAGGAAGCCCCCAATTCCATCCTAACAAACTGGTAGAAAAAACAAAATGAACAAGTTCTGGTACAGGCAACTGCACATTTTAAGACCTTGGGATTTTTTTAGTCATTCTTTTTGAAGTTTATGCAGAATTTTAGATTATAAAATAATTGTGCAACTATGAACATCTGAAATAATAATTAATGTTCCCCGACTGGCCTGTCCAGAAAACTCTCTGCTTATGTAGTGTGCTTTTATGCAGACAATTCTGGGTAAAAATGTATGCTTACATTTTGGAAATAGTATGTGCTTGTCATGTGTATGGCATGAAATGATCAAAGTAAAATTTCAGATCTGAACTRTTTGATGGAACTTACAGAAGTTTTCCACTGAAAATACAGAATATCACAAAAAGTGAATGAACTGCAATKAATGTTTTACATGACACATTGCAACACAAAACCCCATGGAACTGGAGAGATGTAATGGTCATAAAAATCAAGAGCAAGTTTATTAATCCAGGAAAAGCATCAATGTTAACCATGTTTCCTTTACATGAAAATAGTGTTGCATAAAGAATCTCAGTAGTAAATGGAAGCTTATGGTGGTGTTAAAGGGGRAAAGGAGATGGGCATCCATTTGTCATTCTAGGACTTTTTTTTTACTTTGGAATGTAAACTGAAACATAAACAGGAAGGAAGGGCATAATAATGTTTAAAGACATTATTTCAAGGATGGCAACATTGAAATCTGTGGAAATTAAGGCCATGGAGTGCCCGAAAAATATTAGAGTGGGTATTTAACTTATATCTGTATTCCTGAATAATTAGTTTTATGCCTTTCTAAATTTTTGCAGTGTTAACCTTCTATTTGATAAAAATTTTGCCTTATAGACAGATTTTTTTTTTAACTGAGGAAGAAGCACATATTTTGGAATTTTTTTCCATGTATCCTAGGTGTTTATGCAAATGAGTTAGACTCTACAATGCAAAAAAAAAAAAAAAAAAAAAAAAAAAAAAAAAAAAAATTGTAATAACCTCCCGGCCTAGATTTTAAATCCAACTCTATGGCTTATTGTTCATTTTAGACATCATAACTATTTCTAAATAAATCACTGTGCACAGAATAAAGAGCCCTAATCTGCAGTCAAGTGCCAAATCAATAGAGAGATATCACCCCACTAAAGTACAGTTGCATTCACATAAAATTTGCTGATTAGGATTCCAAACAATTATATCTGAATTGTGTGCACCAAAAAGAGATTAATCCATTCTTTTCTTGAATTTCTTAGAAGATAATTTTATATCTGGAATTTTATTTTGCATCAAATTCAAGTCCTGTGCATAATATCTATTTTCCAAATACTTCATTATTCTTGTTCAAAATTATTAAAATTAAGTTAAATGTCCATTCTCAGGTTACAAAGACACAAATATTTCTTCAATATATTGTATAAGCTCCCCAAAATTTTTATACAMAATTTTGAAGCAAATATTCATGAAGGAAATCAAACTGATTTTCCTGTCAAACACAAGCTGAAATTTTGGAATCATCAGTATACTTCTAAACTAAAGGCTTCAGAAACAATTGTTTTACTATTTACTGTGATCTTCACTGTTGCTGGTGTGGGGCTTTTTAAACATGCAAGATTTTTCAATGAAGAATTTTATTTTCTATCTATAGTAATTAGAAAGTTGTTTTGATTTTTTTTCCCTTCAATTTGGAAGAACCTCGATTCAACACAATCAGAAATTTAGTTATTAAAAAAAACCAAAACTTTTTGTTTCTCACTGAATGAAGTCTCAACAATATCTTCAGGAAGGAAAAAGGTACTTTTATTTAAATACAAAGAATTCACTTAGCAAAATTGAATTCAATAATCAGATTCAAAGGTTTAATTTGTTAGAGCCCACCTGGACTATTGCATGCAGTTTTGTACTTCCACAAGTGGAAAGATGAAGATTTGAATATGCTGGAGTGAGTTCAGGGAATGCCAGCAGGATCGTGTTGGTTCTCTTGTGAGAAGTGGAAGGAGATCAGCTGAAGCCAATCTGGAAGACAGATATAAATAAATCTATAAATAATACTTGGTATTTCAAAAATTCAAGCTTTTKCATACTCAGGGAATAAATTAATGAGGCAGATTAATTTAGGAAAATTRAAGACTTGAATTCAGAAAATGGTTTGGGTTGGAAGGGACCATAGAGATCATGGGGTTCCAGCCCCACTGCTGTGGGAGGGACACCTTTCATTTGACCTGAGCCCCATCYRACCTGGCCTTGAACYCTTCCAGGGAATGGACATCCACAATTTCACTGGAAAACCTGTTCCAGTGTCTTCCCACCCTCAGAGTGGAGAATCCTACTGGACTTGGAGGAACTCTTACTTTATGTTTAAGTAAAATGTTCCGACACAATTACAATTTACAATTAAAGCGTATATATTCAAAGAGGAAAACTAAATACTTATATGAAAGGGCTTTTCAATATGAATAATCATGTGAAGAGGGATTTAATAAGAAGATTAAAAAGWTTAATAAGAGATTAAAAAGAAGAGTAAAAAGGATTCATTAAGAAAAACAGAGACAAAAAGAATAGGGAAAAGGGATTCATTAGGAGAATGACAGTATTTCTGAGTTTGAAGACATTAACAGTAAATAATTCAAAGGCTTTACCCTAGCATTAAAAACTAAAACAAAAACTGGTTTGTTTTTTTTTTTACACACTAATCTTTATACATTACCTTTTTTCATAGGCAAAGAGAGGAAACTAGATAAGAAGGAAACTCCTCCATACTTGAAATTAGAAATCAGCAAAAAAAGATTTAGAAATGGCCACAATTTTTAATTAATCCTGTCCATGATGGAGTTAGTTTGGGGTTTGTGTTTGGATTTTGGGTTTTGAGTTTTGGGTTTTTGTTGTTAGTTGTTTTGTTTTGTTTTGTTTTGTTTTATTTTAATTTGAGCATCATTGTGATAACAAGATACATTATCTGCTTCAAATGTGAATACCGTGATACAAATTCTGGTTTGGAAACTTGAAACAAAGTTGTTATTTTGAAATGGGAAAGATTGAGAGTTTTATAACATGTTCAAGTCAACTGAACGAATTTAGAAATCTAGTGGAAGCCATTTAAAAGTAAACTGTAAATCTGGTGGTAGTAACTTTGGAGAACAAATGTAGTAWCAAGATAAAAAGCAAAGGGGAGAGCTCATGATCCAAGCAGATAGTTTGATTATAATGCTATTCTAAGCATGAGAGGAGATTCTGAACAGGAACTAATTAGGRGTATAGAGATAAATGGAATTTACAGTACAACATGGTTTTATCTTATACAGATTGTGTCAGACTTGCTTAATATCTTTTTAGATAACTGGCTTCCTAGAGAGGCTAATAAGGTAAAACTACTCTACTCAGACTAAAACATTTGATAAGATTTCTTGGAGGAAAATTAGCATTAAACATTGTGATTGCAGTGATTAACAGAGGATGTGAAAGGAGTTTGTAGGAGGGACATTATCTTCAGCTATACTCAAATAGCAAGACAGGCTGGAGCAAAATCAGCACTGACACCTCTCAAGCAACAATGTTGGAACTGAACATAAATACTATATTTGTTTATGACATTGAAATGAAATCTAGTTATACACCTGAGAAACAAACTACAAAGTTCTGAGTTGGCCTCAAAGGATCTGATCATTGTAAGGAAAGGAATCAGACTAATGTAATGCAGTTTAACATCACAAAGTATATTTTCAAGAATTAATAAAAAATTGTTACAAAAGGAACATTGTCAATTTGTAATGAAATAAAATATCTGGTGATATTTGTTGGAGTAGAGTATAAACTGCCAGAATGATGTAGCCTTCAAACAAGGCTGCTKTAGAATGCATTGAATGACACATTCTTCTAAGTGAAAGCAGAATGTAAATAGCTCTACACAAGGTATCAGCAAGGCCTCATCTGGAATATTGTGTACATCTCTAATCATTTCTCTCAGGAGTGATTAATTTAAATTGGATAAGATTTAGAGAAGACATATGATGAAAGGAATGGAATATTTACCTTACAAAGAAAAGATTAAGAAGAACTCTGTTTACTTAGCCTAGCTGGAGAAGGTTAAGAGGGGATATAATGACTTTTTATAACTACATTGAGAGAGGATATATCAAAGAAAGAAAAATCCTTTAATTTTAGGAATAATATTAGTACATGATAAATGGCTATGAATAAGTTTAGACTGGATATTATATAAGGTTTCMGATCATTTGGCAAGTGAACTTCTGAAGCAACTGCCTGAATCYCACAGTCAGATGCAGAATCAAAATTGCTTTAAAGTGCAGTTTGTTAAGACATTGGAAAAAAAAATCCCAGAGACAACAATACTTTGTGAAATTGTGGTTTACTCCCTCTGGACGGTTTAAAAATATAATAGAATGTTGTTGGGATTTTTTGTTGTAATTTTTGAGATTTTTTTGCAAACTGTATGTATTTTATTGCATTAGGCAGAGTTTACTGACTGAATCAGCTGCTTGTTTACATTGTGGATTAAACTGATTGTCCAACCTGGAGTCGCAATGCTTTTTTTCCAAAATTGGATAGTCAATGACTGGTAAGAATTCCTTTGTTTATTCTTGATTGTTGGGAAAGGTTTAGTTTAAGTAATAGTTTAAGTAGAATTATTATGAGTTATATTCAAAAATACCTGAATTGACCTAGTTTTGCCTTGATCTTTCCCCTTTCTGTAGCTCACAGGAGATGTAGGATTTCATGGTCTTCTACTATATATTTTGTATTTATTTAAGGTATTGAGGCTTTGGGATGGTGGAGGTGGTRGTTTATGGTGTAATTGCTTTGTGGGGCCTTCAACACTCATCATCTAAGGTACATTAGTTTTACCTAATTTTAAGTATATTTATGCCTGAGGAATTCAGTCTTGAAATCTTGACTGTCTTCTAGTCAGTAGAAAGAAAGAAGGTCCTGCAGACAGTGTTTTATATGTTTTAAGTTGTCTGTATAGCCACCTTCAAGAAAACTTGAGCAAAGAGCTTCTTCTTTTATTATTTTGTGATTGAAATATCAGAAGACAAGGTTGAAGRACCCAGGAGATTTGCTCCACAACTATTGTGCTGCATTCCCAAGCAACAGAACAGCAACACACCCTTTATTTCAGAAGAGTAGAGAGATCTTGAGTGTTATCTCATGTAGCATGGTAGAAGAGGCTGTGCAGGTGAACACTATTGAGCAAGTCTCTGGTAGAGAATTGGAATGTCTATAGMACTCTGTTTTGTATTGCTCATGTTTTTAATTTTGTGTTGTCACTAAACTTAATCTCATAGTAATTTAGTTCTTCACAGTCCTTTTAATTGATTATGTAGTATAACTCTAGAAAAGGTAGAAGAGAAAGGAGGGCTGCCTGGAATCATAGAAAGTGAGACTTGTCCAACTGGGCTGTATACTTGACTTTTTCTTATGTGTTCCCTGAATAACTTTTCTGTCCATTCAGTAATTTCAGACAAGGGACAAAATGTCTGAAGATTTGACATTTCTATGAATATTAGGAAAATTAGATATGAAGGCACATGAGATAAAGATCCAAATCAGTGTCTCTAGAAAATCAATTGTAACTCAACCTCTTATCCATTTCATAAGAGAGCCTCCAGCTGTTAATATACAATATTYATCAATCTGTTTATCAATGCTTTCAATATATATTTTCTATTGTATTTCTGTGTACTGGGTTTGGATGGTATATAGTTTCGAGTTTAATTTCTTCAGGTTAGCCTGTATTATGCTGTGCTTTCAGTGTATGGCTAAACCAGAGWTGATAATACAGCTCAATATTTTGGCTAATGCAGAGCAGTCCTTGCACAGTATCAAGATCTTCTCTTCCCTCCCACCCACTGGCTCCCAAAATCAGTAAAGTGGAGGTGGCCAAGAGACTGGAAGTGAACATGGTCAAAGCAGCTGACCCAAACTGACAAAGACATATGCAATCATATGATGTTTCACTCAGCAAYAAAAACTCAGGGAAAGAAGGCTGAAGAGGGGGCATTCATGGTTATGGCATTTATCTTATTTATCTGTTGTGCATTTGGAAGCCCCACYTTCCAGTGCTTGCACTTCTTCTTGATGAAGGGCAGTACCAAATTAACTTCTCTTTCTGTTTTGCTTGCATGCACAGCTTTTTCTTTTATTATGAAATTGTCATTATTTTGATTCATGAATTTCAACTTCCTTTCATTTTTCGCTCCATCACCAGTAAGAAGGGAGTGAGCAAAAAGGAAATTGGGAGTTTCACTCAGCAGGGTCAAGTTCCTAAAAGTGAATGTATTCSTCTGAATAAGCTATAGCTTTATATCGACCAGCTGACAGGATGCATGAAATGGACACCTGCAGGAAAGAGCAAACTGCCAACAAGAGAGAGAGAGAGAGGTGAGGGTGCTGGAGGAGACAATATCAATTCCCTGTCAATAAACAGTACAGATAAACAAATGTTATTACTTATTTATCTACCCAGTGGAAACTGTTTTAGCTAACAACTTTAGTCAAACAGCACAGACTTAAGAAAACAGGGAAAACAGATCCTAATTTTATACACACTTGCAGTTATTAATGGGACTGAATACAGAGTAGATTCAATCTTCAAAATTGTAGGAAAAGTTTTTTGGTTTTTTTTTTTTTTTTCCAATCC
>NW_026623238.1:6481944-6497346 GCF_030028575.1 Malurus melanocephalus
AAAAAAAACAAAAAAAAAACCCCAAACGTCTAAAAACAAAGACTGGGCACATCAAAATACTTTTAAACAACTTAGTTCATGAATCATATTTACTTTCATTTACTTAAAAAGGCATCTTATGATAGAAATGCACACCACAAATATTTATTTACTTGAAAAGTATGATTCTCCCTAAGTTCCCTGAACTCAGAGAGAAGATGCTATTTTGAAACTCAGAGAAAACATAACTGCTAAGAACTTAAAAACAAACCAGAGACTCTTTAAGAAAATAGTTAGCCCCAGAAAAGATGCTCTCCATTACAGCACATCTTGCAGGGAGGGGATGACATTACCACTAGSAGAGATTTACCGAGTATTTCTTATAGAAATGAAGAATTTTATTATAAAACAATAAGATATCACCACAGATTAAAACTGAAAATATGGGATTAAAATACCATATATTGAATATATCATCCCATTAGGCACTGTAACTTCTCAGTACTTCGCTAAGTGTAAAAGATTTGAACCTTATTTTCCACTCTCTTGTTTTTGGAGATTCATCAAATCATTTATTTCCTATAAAATAGTTTTAGCTGTGTGAATTATCATTTGTCTTGTAGCTAATCTACATCTGTATAAAAACAATATAATGTAAATCAGTTGAGCTGAGTGTTTGTGATCATCAGTAACCAAGAATTTATGAACACAAACACATGAAGAATCTAAAGAATGCACTAAAGCAATCTCTTAATTTTCCAGAATTGCACCTACTTGAAGAGCAATCTGGATATTATTTGGCAGCAGCAAGTTATTACAAAGTCTTTTGTTAAGCTTCCAATTAAAGAAAGGGATCCTTATAATATACTGCAAATTAAATGTTAGTAAAAGTCTGTTAATTCTCGATTATTTTTAGTTTCTACTTATGCAGAACAGCTGTTTTTCAGACTCTTTGCACAGAGCCCCAGAGGTATCCAAATCTGTGCACAGCTCTATTTCACCATCTTTTCCAGACAAAAGGAGTTTCAGCCTGTTCTTTGATCTAACTTCAAGTGGAAGGCCAGAGCAAGCTAACAACATTTGGAGGAAATCTGTTTAGGTAATTAATGATATTTGTCCTTGGTATATCTAAAATTGTGACAAAGTCTTTCCTTCCTAGTGAGGGAAAGGAGGAGCAGGAGAGATGCTGCGTGAGGTTTTGACAGCTTGAGGTCTGAGATTATGGGGTTTGGAACAAAGCCCAATGGGAACACCATGCATCTCCTGCTTTTGACCCACTTGGTCTTCTGACTGCAGTGACATCTAAAGGCAGGGTGATCTGGGGRCAAGAGCAGGTAAAGGAAAAGGCTGATGGCATATTTCCAAACATTTACCATTGCAAAAGTCTAATTTCACAAGAATATAGGCTTAAAAGGAGCATTTGCATGTTTAGATAGTGGCTTAGGTTAGTATCCAGGTTATGTGGGTTTTTTCTTTTGCTCAGAATTATTTATGCAAACTGCTCAATCCTTTGATTTTTCTCTGTCTGACCTACAGTGAGAACACCCTTGTTCATAAACCTTCGTGTAACTCGGTGTGTAGTAATGCAGATGTATTTTCACTGCGGAGGGTCTCTTAAATTATTTAGCAAATAAGAAAAATAGGAAAACCAGAATTAATTCTGATCAAATGTACATAGATACATACCTAACTATGATTAATTTGAACTAGTCATATAATTTCTCTGGTCATGACACTATAAAAGACTMTACATTTTCTTTTATCTGGGTGTTTTTCTTTCTATTCAGTTTTAGAAGAAGCACAAAGAGTACATCTTCTGCTTTTACTTACCCTACTATATATCACAATATTCTCATAAAACTTAATTCTTTTCTTCTGCAATTTTAAGTACAAAAACTTCAAGGGAGAAGGGAGAGAAGGGAGAAAAGGGAGAAATAAGGCCCTTTTAATACCGATGCACAGAAATGTTATATTTGTGCTTGTTCAGTTGTGACTAGATTTTAGCTCTTTATTTTAAACTCAGTTTCAGATTCACTATAAACTCCCAATTTACTGTGAAGCATGGTTATATTTGAATATTTTATACCTAACATACCCTTTTTTAACCAAATGAAAATATATTTTTTGCCTTCTATAAACAAGTCTATATTTATTAATGATATTCACCAAATAATAYTTTTCACCTGATATACATATTAAGTTTTTTCACTTTTATAGCTATCTTACTCTTTCATCTGGCTTGAAACCAGGTTTAATGAGGGTAAATAAGTTCTATTTGAAGTCTAATAATAAAAAGTTTTATTATATAAAGTATTTGCTCTTACTATTCATTAYAATGAGGTGATTCCAAAATGTGGAAAAACGTGTCTTTATTTCCATCAGATGTTGAAGATGAATTTTATGAAAAGCAAAACTCTTCTTGTGTAAAATCATAAGTTTATTAATCTAGCTTTGTGTTTGATTATACATGCATTTATATGTGTATCTAATATTGCTATTCTGTTTGTTGCTTAGGATATTGTTAATTCATTTGAAAAAAAACAGTTGAGATAAATGATTTTGCAAATCCTTGTTATATATTAAAATGCTCAGAGTATTATTTCTCTGCATAATTTAAAAGATTATTGAAAAGTGATCCTCTTATCACTAATAATAAATTTCCCTTTGGTGAATCATTAGTAATTCAGATCTGTCAGTTAGTGGAACATAGGTATTTAAATTGATGCAAATATTTTAATTTATTCTCACTTAATAAACATCTGATTTATTAAAGAACAAACAACTTGATAATTTTCAGTTAAATCTATCTGAGAGGGATTTTATTTCTTGAAAAGGCTTTGTTGTGCCCTGAATAACAGCCATGCAGAAGGTAGCTGTCAAGTCACATAAAACTTGATTTGGCATCTACATTTGAAAGTGAAAAGAAATATTACATTTATTAGAGGCTGTACCCTATCAAGAGTTATATACAAATAACTTTCTAATTTATTTTAGTCACAAAAATGATACACTAATTGGGAAGTGCTGAAAGCAAAAAACACAATCTTCAAATACCCTATCTAAGGTCTTACTGAGATYGCCAGAGTATTTGTGCCGAAAGGTACAAATAAAATACTTTCATTGTCTGTGCCCACAGAACTTTTTCAGATTAGTGCATAAGMTTTAGCTTAGAACTTGTTCTCCCATCTGGATCTTTCACATTTCCAAACACATTTGCAGGAAATTATTTAAATTTGATGCCACCATAAACAAATTCACCTAACTTTTATTTTCTGGTTAACCATAGCTTAAGATTTTTTTTTCTTATGAAAAAAACTCACCTCAAAAACTTGTTCTTACCCAGAAATATACTGGTGTTACTTAGGAAATCATCTTTCTGGAAAAGTCTAAAATTGGTCCACTCCAAAACATTCTGCAGAGTTGTTGAAATCTGTTTGCACAACTGTCTGTTAGCCTTAGCAGGGGAGAGAGAACAGCTTCAGACCAGGGACATATAAAAGTCTCAGACAATGGAAACTTCCAGTAATGTCTGACCTCTTCCTTAAAGGGCAGTAACAATTCAGTTGTGAAAATGCCTACAGGGCTTTTAGGGCTTTAGGGCTGTAAGGTTTGTAGCTTCTGGGGTTCTCTTTGTTTATTTCTCTTTTACTTCCCCAGTACTCCTGGCAACAGGCTAAGCAATTTTTTCCAATACTAAAACATAAATTTCACATAAACTTCACATAATTGTGGAGATACTCAGTTTAAAGGYGTGGATAGGTCTCATCTAAAGATACCCAAAGGTTATATCCTCTAAGTGATAACAGGTGGCAGAATCTCATCTTTAAGAAGTGATGGTCATCCCTGGGGAGCTCTGTAAAAGATATATATGCAATGAACATGAATGCTCAACATTGATTGAAGTAAATGAAAAAATCTCACAAGGCACAGTGGGTTTTGTACATATCAAGTAGGGAGAGATCTTTAGRGGTGGTAAAACTTTTGGCTTGAGGAGAGCTTTGAGATTTCTTACCTGTTGAGAATTTGTACAATAATATTCGAAGGAATTCAGGGAGCAGGACCTGGAAAAGAATCAGTTTTTATTCAACCCCTTTAACTCTCATAATGGAATATTATAACTTTGCTTCATTTTAATCTGAGTATGGTATTCACTGTCCTTTATCTCTTACTGTATTTTCTTGCATGCTTTATTTGTCCTGTTTTCAAAAATCATGTAGACTCCAAGAGTGGCTAGATATATGAAAGTAAGTAGTTTTTTAACTAAATGCTGCTTTCACAAATGCATCCTACAAATATCCCTCTTACACTGCTGTGGAATGCATTTAAATTGAAATGAGACATGCAGAACAGAAATAGTCCCAGCTCTGCACAGCATAGAGGAGATCCAAATAACACACATTTCTACAAAGACTCAAATATTGCTGGGAGGATGAAATCCAAAATAAGTCACCTCTCTACAGAAGCATCGATACCATTTATAAGTACTGTCAAATAGTTCTTTACTGAAAAATTTATAAGAAATCCCTGATGTCTGAATAATTAAAATGATTCTGATCACCACTGACCAATGATCTTGGAAGAGGGAAGAGCAGGATAATCATATGAAAAGAGCTATGAGCAAGGACACCATAAAACATGGAACAAACAGATACATTCTTTTGGATACCCTCAGGGAAGTGACATACTTGAAAAAAAAATTAAAAGATGGGATTGAAAACTCAGACACAAAGATACAGTCAATCCATCTATGGGCTGCTAAAAGAAAAGCTTGACACAGCTCTAGAGACAGCGCAGCTCAAAGCCTGTTGAGCTCCTAAGATGAACATAGTCCAAGACAAGGCAAAGGCAGGAAGAGAAAATAATTTTCTACTTGAATGACATTGAATTTAGGGACAACATAGGTTTCTCACCTATCTTCACTTTTGCTTATGAAGAAAGATATTTTACAGAAAAAAAAAAAAAACAGCAACAAAAAAAACCTTAGTGCTGTGACTATCAGTCCTTGAAGTCATTGTGGTCTTTGTAGCTTTTTTGTCTTGCTTTCGTCATCTTTTCTYTTCAATCTTCCTGGATAATTTTTACATCATCCTAACCATGCTTAGTGCAATAGACAGAGTGTAATTTTGGAATGGAATTTCAGATTAYGTTCCCACTATTGAATTCCTCCAAAAAAATTCTAACAATTAGCAGCAAGTCACAGCAGAGTAATGAGTAATTTTTAGAAATGCAAGTGCTTAGTGAAAATTTTATATTTTTAACTCTGCTGCACAACAAAGCAAAATGTTTTGTTATAGGGAAAGCTATGATTAATTAAAAAAAAAAAAAAAAGTGGAGATAATTATTTTCCCAAAATCTCTGTGTTTTGTCTCATATCAAAGAACTGCTCAGGAAAGTCTGTGCTACAAGAATAATGCATCTCTGACTGTTTGATCTGGGAATACTGGTCAAGGCTCCCTCTCATAGCTGAAAAATATCACAGAAATCGCTCCATATACTACTCTATTTAATTATCTACTACTCTATTTAATCAATAAAAATTCAATTAGATTATTAGGGAACAGTTGTTATACTAAGGAATACTAAAGAAAATAGTGAAAGGCCAGTTGTGGAAAGGACTGAGTTCAGTGCTGCTATTGAAATGTTTAGTGAATAACTGAGCTTTTTCTGTTTCCTTTGTATTGAAAATAGGCGGACAAAGCTACCTAATCAGCTGGTGATTCTTGCAAAGTTCTCTTTCTGGTTACAGGACTGATAGGCATTTTGTACAGAAAGCAGAGTTCTGTGAACAATGTCTTTTGGGGATCAGATCTGATTTGTTCCATGCTTGGCCTTCTCTTCATATTTGCTAAAGACTCTTGAAAAGAGACCATGTTTCAGTTGCTTCAACAGCATTCAACAGTGCTTGGAAGCCACTTCAACATGCTCAGTTTTTATAAATAAAAGTTTCCAGGGTTAAAGTTTAGAAATGGCAACTGAAAAGTGCACTAAGATAAGCTACAGAGAAGCAGGAACCATGACAGAATTAGAACCCTTTTAAAGTTTACCTTAACCCTCAGGGCAGCTTCTAATCCTCATCTAAATATGTGTTTGTGTTCATCTCCCTGAAGTTCTCAAAGGATTCTCTGGAATAAAAACTGCAAACAGATTTGAATTAGAAGTTTGTATTCCTGGCAAGTCTAAAAGAAATGATGTTATGTTATGGCTCAAAGCTTGATTTTTATGCCTGCAAACTTTGCATTTGTTTGGATAAAGGCCTTGCAGCCCAGTACTTTCAGGAGATAAGGAGCATTTAAAAAAAGGTATGCACACCATCCAAATACAAGATTTAGCAGGTGTTTGCCAGATGAAAGCAATTACAAAAAAACAGATCTGGTTGAAACTGAATAGTCACAAATGAATTTGCTTTACATTTAAATCTCAGTGGCATTGTTTTTATCAGTTTAAAATCACCAGAGAAAATTGAAGGAAAAAGGGAGAGGGCAAATGRAAAGAGAATGCTAAAACTTTTCAACTGTCTTATATCTGCTTCAATTGATTTTATAGCTAAATAAATCACTTCTGCTAAATTACATATATATTGCTTATCATTTGCTATTCATGAATAATTAATTTTCCTTACAAATAATTATTTTAACTGTAAGGGACATTTGCTTAAATTTTAAAACTTGGATCAATATGAGGTTTGCATGACCGGCTGGATGCCAATATTGAAATACTCTGTACATTACAATGACTCTGAACTCTTTAAAATCCCCARGAGTCTCCCCTAGGTTCTCCCTGCATAGGGTTGGATTGAAAGCTACTTAAGGTTATCTTTGCCCAGGTTTAAACCAATAYTGTCAGGTCATTTGGCCATGGTTGCAGCAGGAGAGTATATGTGGTTCCTCTACTAATGCCTGCACTACCAACTGGGTAGAAAAATCATGCCCTTAAATCAAAACAGTGGTATCAGTATGGTCCTATCTATTGCTTCTCTTCAGTCCTTCAAATGGGGATGCTTTTTTTCCCCTGCACTGCATGCACACATTTTTAGCAATTTCTTTCTGCAGTAAACAGCAAATGTTGTCTTTTCTTGTGGTGTAGTGTGAAAGAGGTTTATACATGCATTTGCACAGCAGACTTTGGCCATGGTGCTGTTGCAGAAGCAAAGCAGTTCCCTGAGGAGACTGTATGTTGCAAAGCTTCTTAGATTGGGTGCCACCAACACAAAGACCAATTACTCCAAAACTTTGAGCAATTAAATTGTGGGGTAACCTGCAGACCAGGTCAGGTGAGGGGTTCTCATGACCCTCAAGCTACAAAGCATTATCTCTGGTCCTGGGGTTATGATGGCCAAACACAGCCCAGAAACTCCCACCAGCAGGGAGATGGTGATGAGCCACTTCAGTAAATGGGATAAGAACAACTAGACATTTTTTGCATGTCTGGGAGGCAGGTTGTTGCCCAAAGTAGCTGCTTCAGTTTGTTTGGTTTTTTCCTCTTTGATTATCTGATTTATTAATGCAAGATATAACCAGAAGTTGTGATTAAAAAAAAAAAAAAAATCAAAATTTAAAGATAAAGTGAATACAAAATTGTGTATTCTAACAAGATCATTACAAATGTTTGTAAATTCCCAATTTTCTTCCAGAACTGCAGCAGCCCTATTGTATGAGTTATAATGGGTACATATTGTCCAAAAAATGTTTTGAACATGACTCACAAATTTTTGAACATGACTTACAAAAGCCCAGAGTCTTTTGGGTAGTTTAAAGATATGGTTACATGTTAGTGCTTGTTAAGTGTTTATAAGCAAGAAATGGAAAAAGCATTCTTCCCAAAATTAACYCAGCCTTTCAGCCTCATAGTGGTTATACTGATACTGTTCACAAGAGTGATCTTTAATTCAAGTTATTCCAAGGTTGTGACTGAACTTCTCTGCCAGAAACCTCTCCAGTCAGGTACCTTAAGGAAAGCATGCAAATTACTGGGAAGGCAAAATGGATAATTAGGGGATTAAAATGAGTTCTAGCCTAACTAGTTGAAGAACCCAGAGAAGGTAGGAAAATGCATATACAAATCTCTTTTATTATAGCTCCTYTGAAGTTTGCAGCACTAGGAACTGGAACTACCTCATCATTTTAAGATGAAAGTAACTGGTATAAAAAGGTATCACAGGAAAAATAAAATTATCCATATGAAAGCATAGAAAAACTCTGGCACTGACAGTAAGCACTGTAAGCAATTTATTGAGTTATTAACACAAGCCAGAGATGGCATTACCATGCCTCATTGTTAATTTGAAGAATAAATGAAATTCATAAAAATGTATAATTCTGTAATGGTTATCTAAATTGCTATATGGGACAATGCTCAGTGACAACAGATCAAAGGTGTTGGAAGTATTACTGTTATAGCAAAAATATAAACTGATGAGACTTTTAACTTGCGTCTTTCATAAGAAAGTTTGCTTCTGCCATATTTGAGGGCAATAGAATAGAGGATGAAGTAGAAGACAGTAATTCAAAGACAACAAGAGGCACTCAGTGCTGAGAAACCAAGGCAAAAATGTTAGGAAAAAGTATAGAAAATTGAACTGTTTTGGACATATAAACCTGATCTGCTTACACCTGCATAAATACATAGATATAGAATCTAGAGGTATTTCTTTAAATAACTGCAAGAWATTGACTTTTATTAATAGCATATGACAGCAAAACCAGATACAGTACCTTTATACATATTTATAACTTTATTACTTCTATATTAAACTRCAAAAAATTGTGTTAAAACTGTGAATGCAATAAAAATTCTTGATATACTGTAAAACACTTGGACTCCAATTTTGTGGGAGGAAGATCAAATGCATAATACAATTTTATGAAAGCAGTGTGGCTAATAGCAGTTAGTGCTGATCCCAGGGACATAAGATACCCTTGTTCAGGTACTAAAACCTTCCTTCGAAACAATTCTTTATGGAAGGAATTGTGCTGAAGGACTAATTCTATTTTTACTTTCTTACTAATCAATATTGTTTCATCTCATTTCTTTCCTGAAGGTTAAAAAAAAAAATCTCCTGCGTGGTGGATAATTACAATGGGCAAAGTAATAGCATGCTGGTTTATTGCTCAAATAATAAAGAAATAATGCAGGATAGCAATAAATACCAGTACATTAGATTTACTTTGCACAGTAGGAACAATTCCTATAAAAGTTGAAGGTTTGAAAACTTAAAGCTGATCTGAATAGTCCATGAAGAACAAGTCAACTGTTATGAATTTAAGGGGCAATTTCTTTAGAAGAGGACCCTGGGAAGATAAAAACATATTATTTAATGTTTGCTAAGGGCATTTAAGAAAACCTGCAAGTATAATACAAAATTTTTTACAACATAACCATGAGTTTAGTAGCCACAACTTGATAATCAGTGATTCTACCTTCCGAGGTACCTAAATACAGCTAACATGTTAAATATCTGCTCCTCTAACTGTTTTTAAAATCAGATTAATCCAAAATGAGTTTGGATATTTCTAATAATCTTTCTGAGAAGAAGTTTTGTCCCTATATGGTCTGCTCTTGCTTGAAGAGAATCCTGGAAGAATCAATATGAAGGATAAGTAACCCAGTCTCAAATTATACAGAAAGCAGAGAATTCTAAGCATTCTCCTGGAAATTCATAGTGAATAATGTTGACAGAATCACAGAATATTCTGAGTGGGAAGGGACCCAGAAGGATCATTGATTCCAACTCTTAAGTGAATGGGGATCAAATTCACAACTGTGGCATTATTAGCTCCAAGCTCTAACCAATTGAGCAAATCTCAGTGGCTTACTTCATCAAGTCATAGAACTGACCAAGGAAGTTCTTCTTTTTTTTATCTATTTTGAAAGATAAATASAGGGACTGAGAGACAACCACCATGAACATCAAAGATTAGAACTTTAATAATTTGTTAATGTGCAGCTCAACTTCAAGTCCTTTGCAAGACCTACTAGATCCTGGGGAAGAGCTTTCATAAACCAATATTTTGATGGATTAATATGAACACTATGTAATTTAAAGTAGCTTTCATTTTGGGAAAATGCAGAMAATTGTGTTCACTTCTGAGTAGTGCAGTGCAAATCAAAAGGATAAGTACTATATTTCAATTAACTTTAGTGTATTCAAAAAGAAGACACTGATATGTTTACATTTACCTTAACTGCTTAGTAACAGATATATTCAGCTACACATTTCTAAGACAGGAATAGTTAATACWAGCTGGTTAAAAATAAAAGTGTCTAGAGGAATAAAGAAGCTTAGTTGATTCCATTTTACAGAGGTTGGAAAACCTTTTGATATTTAGGAAAGTTTCATTTGTTAATCCATCTCTCTTTATTTCACCAAATATACTGAAAATCAATTTCTTTAAAAACAATTTTCACCACTTACATTGGATTGCTAGTATTAAATTTTCTCAATAAATTTTTCCAGTAATTTTTCCCAGTTTTCGTAACACTCAGTCATCATAAGTGTCTATGGCCTTTATTCAGACAGGTCTCTAGAAATGATAAACAATTGTTTTGTGATCCTCAAAGGACAGCAAAAGAAAAATATAAGCAGCTCACTTGGGCAATCCCTTCACTTCCTGTAAGACTGTTCAGATTCAAGAAGACCAGGTTGTTACTATTCCTAACAACAGCTATAAATCCAAGAGAATTAGTATATAGAGGTCTTCATCCATCACAAGTGAGAAATCAGTTGTCAGAATGGTCAGTGCTGTTTCCTTAGTGTAACTTGATTTAATGCCACATCACTTAAGGTCAAGGAAATTTAAAGTCTGCCCTGAAAACAAGTGTGCTTACTTTCTTCAGAATTGGTGAAATGCAAAGCTTGCGACAGTCACCAATGTCTACTTAAAGCGTTGATAGAGAAGAATTATTTGGCTTTTTGTCTACCTATTACTTGCTTATTTTGGAGAAAACTATAACCCATGTATCTGTAAAGGAAGGAAAACATGATAAAGTTTAAAATGTCAAATAGAAGAAAATATTATGGCTACTAATAGTCTGGAACATTCATACTATAATTATCTTTTGTTTTTCATCCAATTTAGAGACTTCACCCTTAGCCTACCCTGTAGCTACTTYCCTAAATATTTCAAAAATATCTGACCTTTACATGGATATTGCCTGATCTTCATTCGTACTGACATGCACTCCTTCCCAAGTACAATATATTTTACTTACTTTTCGGTTTTAATACATTTTTTATAGTTTCTTCTTGAGATATTAAAGTTCTAATTAGAGCCATTTCTCAGGTGATCTTTGAGCTTGTTAGTCAAAATAATTAATAACAAMGTTTGATTAGCATCTGGTTTTAGGGAAGTTTGCTTTTTAGAGTTCAGATGTCATTTAAAAACTGCAGTCTAGCCTCTTGAGAAATCTGAAAATATTTTATCCAGATTCTAGTGTTCAAAAATCTGTTTTGTTTGACTCCTGCATCTATATTGCCTTAATTCGCATATCTTCTGTTAAAGGGTTAATTATGTAATTACAACCCTGATATTAAGGTATCAGACTTAATTTTCTTGCCCTTGATATAACTTCTGAATTATGAACTCACTATATGGCGAGTTGTTCATAAAATCGATAAATTTTACAGGAATCTAAAAAAAAAATTATTTTCAAGCACTAGATTACATAACAATCAGAACAAATATTTATATTTAATGCTATGTTACTATAGCACATTATATATWTTTTTATGGTAATTTTATTAATATTTTTTCCATACCAATTAGTAATAATGTCTGAAACACTGTGACTTTAGAACAGTTTATTACTAATTGCCATGAGTTTTATATCCATTTTCTGACTCTGAAGCCCTGGAAGATGTTTCTCCTTTCACATGATTGCAATGCAAGGAGATCTGTCCTTAGCTCAGTGTGTGAAACACCATTTCTTTAGAGCTAACCTTTCAGGAAATAGAGTTGAAGTAAATTTTTATTTCTTAAATATAGGTCCACTTCAATTTGAAAACTTCACTTAAATRTGTTACATTTATAGAAAAAGAAAAAAAATAACAACAGGAATATATTTATGGCTTTCACAGATTTCCCGGTYACCAGGCATCAACATAAAGTGTGCTTCTTTATTTTTCAATCTCTGTAATTAGACTAMTTTACTTATGCTAAAATGAAGCCATAATTAAACTTCAGAGAATTCTGTTTCTTTGCTTTCTCCCATATTCATTGAATGGAGTTATTTTCCTCAAATATTTTTGCTTTCCTAGAATTTCCTTCATGATGTCAACTTTCATGACATTTTGTGGCCTTCTTCAGGGAAGACACATGCAGAGATTAAAGAAGAAGTCTGAAAAAAATTGCTGAATAGATGTGTAGCTGCTTCACTGTAAGAGTTTTTATTTGATTTTCCTCTCTAGTCTGAGAATAACAGACTGGTTGCTTCAACATAGACATCAGAAATAGATATTGAGCTGGTTGACCAGGCTTCTGGTAAGGCTTTTTTTGTTAATTCAGTAGGTAGTGTGATGGGGCTAAGTAAGAGGTGGGGTATCTGGTCACAGTAARCCGTGATCAAAAGTAATGTGTTGATTGGTCAAAGGTTGAAAAGAGCACATTTAAATGGCTTCTGATTTCTTTCTGCTCTTACTTTGGAATATCCCACTAGATACTATGCAATTATGAAACCATATTTTAAACACAGTAAATGAATTGACCTATAAATGGCTAGCATTCTATCCTAATTGTTGAGGGACTTGTTTGCCTTACAAGATGTCTAACTCTGTTTATTAATRAAGATGCTAAATATCCTCATGAACCATGTTTCAAAATGTAATCTGAGCTCCGGGAATGCTGTGGAAGCAACACCGCTAAATTCAGACCCTACTGATCCAGGATGACTCTAGATGATTTAAAATTGATTTAAAGCTCAGTACATAGACTGAACTTGGAATTAATTTTATGAAAAGGTTTTAATATTTGCTTTGTTAAACCAGTTGAACTCACAGCTTCTTTGGAACATTTTGTCACTCTGAACAAAAATGAGACCTCGTTGGGSAGGTAAAGGATTGTCTGATGATGGTTTCATAACACCTAATTAATATGCTCTACAGTCTCCACAAACTGTSCAGAATACAACAACTTTTAGTGCTAATTTTATGCAATGAAGCCTACTTGAAACAACAACCCAAAATAATGAGCCTTCAACTAGATCTGCCTATCTCTATATGACCAGGTTAACCTGTAAGATGCTGGAAAAGAAAACAATAAACAAATTGTAGACTTTTCTAACACCTTTGAGGCAGGAGGCTCAAAAACCTGGTGATGGACATTGGGAGATGCCAGTGGTGATTTTAGCCATTGATATAAATGAAAGAAACATAAAGCAGCTGAAATGCAGGAGCACAGCAGCACACATGAAGGTGTGTCTGGCACTGCGGAGAAAGCTGAGCCCAAGGAGGAGTCTCCTGTTCAGCACAGGAGCCAAACCATCAGCCAGGGCTTGGCATGTTGACCCTGGCTGAGAGTCTTGCTCCTCTGCTCTGTTCTGCTGCTCTAAACCAGAGCCAGGAGGCTGCTTTGTTTGTGCCACGGGGCAGAATTCTGAAAATAAACATCAATAATTACATATTACATGTATTGTGCTTAGTAAAGACACTTTGGATTAGAGATCACTAATTGTTGTGGTCCATTCTTGTAGCCACTCCATTTAAATCCTGCAAAAAGTTGCAATTGCTTTTGAGGTAATGAAGAAAAACAAAAGAGATAAAAACATCATCTTGTAATTATAGTTAAAGRAAAACTCTGTCAAAATGTCATTAATAAAATACAGCATGGGAAATTTTATGTCAGACTGTAATACCTGTTATGAAAAAAAAATATACATTACTAACCAAAATGCAAGCCTWCTTTGCTCTAAACTAAAGTCATTGTTAGTGACATAATTCACTCTGATTAAAATAAAAATGAGCATTTATATATGTGTCCATTTTCTCTGTCTTTAAAATAGTTTTAATGGAAAACTAGCAAACAATTCTACTCCGAACTTCTTTTTTTGTAGATATATGAATAGTTTCAGTTAGCACTTACAGGCTTGCTATTAAGCAATATGTCATTCTATTTTTCATTCTATTTTTACCTATTCTGCACATTTAATTCAATGTGTATTTCTTCCCACTCTGTTTTTTTTTTTTTTTTTTTTGTTAGAAGTTTAGCCTTTGGGTAAAATAAAGAAAGTAATTACTTTTTTTTTTTTTTTTTTTTTATGTTAGAAGTTTAGCCTTTGGGTAAAATAAAGAAAGTAATTACTTTTTGTCAAAATGGTGCAAGAACATAGCTCTGAGGTTATGAAACAGACTTCATTAGTAGCGTACGTCTTCAAATTTTGCTATTATTTTAGCTGCCCTGAGAGACCTTGAAAAATGAAACTTAGCACTAATGGACCTGAAATAATACTGCTAACTTTAGCATAGAATCTTGTAGGGGTTATATTATGCATAAGAAATAGTCTTTCACATAAGAAATTGACAGAAATTTTACAAATGAAAGAAACTTGATTTGGTGTTTTTTAACTGCAATTTTACTCAATGGTAGAAAAAAGCATCCATACTGTTCCATCATTAGTAATCATTTCCAATGAAACCATTGGAAACTTTCAACATTTATTCGTGAAATWATTTTGAATGTTCTTAGGGAGGGAAGAAATTATTTGATCCAATTGCTGTAATTCTAAACTGTTAGAAAGGTTGAGGATTTCATTTCTGTCTTTAGATCTTTGCTGATAGAATCTGGTGACTGAGATTCAATGTCAAATGCTACATTATGCTAGCAYTTCAATGAAAATAAAATACAAACTCTTGCAAAAATAACCTCCTCAAAATCAATCAGTTAATTTGTTACCACATCAATGCCTAAAAACTTGTGATTCATTGTAAAAAATTCCTAAGTTTCTCAAAGACATACAAGTCTCAAAGGGAAATAAATACCTGAAAGTTTAGTGCGAATTGATGGCTATGAGCAGATACCTATATGGATTCCCCCAAAAGGGAGAGACAGGGAAATCTCACCTATTAGACCCGAGCATCAGAGAGGTCCCCTGGTGTACCTTCCACGCTGCCAGCACTCCAAAAACATTTCTTGCACTGACAGGTGTCAAATAGTAATCAGGACTATTATAATGAGAGATGGGGAAGAGTAAAGGACAAATGAGGTGGAGTGACATTAAATATCAATAGACAGGAAAATAGCTTCAATACCTGAAGGCATACCTTTTCTTTGGGTTTTGTTTGGGGTTTTTTTTTGTTTTTTTTTTTTCTTTTTTCTTTTTGATTTATGTAAGTATAGAATTAGGGCTCAATTTACAGGCTAGACACACTTCAGGGTTTGTTGAGGGATGTGTGTGTGTTTGTTTTGTGTATTGGCTTTTTTTTTTTTTTTTAAG
>NW_026623238.1:6497394-6522459 GCF_030028575.1 Malurus melanocephalus
TACCTTCTGTTTGTGTACAGTTCAGCTCATGAATGCTGGGTTTTGTTTTGGTGTTTTTTTTTTTGGGTTTTTTTTTTTTTTTTTTTTTTTTTTAAGGAGTAGATTTGGGTTCTAAGAAAGAACAATCTCTGGAGCCGACACAATTACAAACCTTTACAAATATATAAATAAAATTGTTGATTTTGCAACAGTGCTTGTTTGTTTAGCTGTCACTTTTTAAGCTGCAGATTTGTTTCATTTTGTAGACAAAATCCATGTGGCTGACAGACAACACTGATTTTTTTATTTTGATTTGGGGAGATCAGATGTGCAAGTATATTTAACAAGTTCTTGAAAATAGATGAATCATTTAATTTGCTTTTTCATTTCTTGTTGTCAGAAATATTACTTAAGTAATCCAGCATAAAACCAATAAAGTTGTCAATCTACTCTCTACCACAAGTTCTTAAAAAGATATATCAATGTATCTATAGCAGGAGGATAGAATCGCCCATATAATTCTTGTTTACTTCTAGTGTTAATATTCCTTCACTCATCCAAATAGTTTTTTAAAAGCAGGAAATGGGCATGTAAAGTGACTKAAGCTGGAGATATTCATCAACTGCAATTTGATCAAATTGGTGCTGCAATCAAACCTCACTGACAGTTACCAGACGAYGTATTGACTTGCTCTCATTGCCAAGTGAGCAATTATTTATTAAAAAAGATGACTTGATTATMATGAAAGCAAGTTACTAGCAAGTATTTATTTTATTAGGTTCTGTAAAGAAGACTGAAAAATTAACAGAAAAGGTCATCYATGTGATTACAAGAACAGTATAACCTTGCCTTGACCACGAGCTGAGTGACCAAACAGCATAAGCTGCAGCATTCAGGACAGCACAAAAAAGAACTGAGTGGGCTGAACCATGGCAGGACCCTGGACCCAGAGGTGTCAGAACGGTACTACCTGAGACTGCTGAAAAGGTGTAGTGTGATATCAGCACGGTCTGACCTGGCTGATGATTGTCAGTCCTCAAGGATAGAGGATAGAGAAAATGCACACAAGCAGACACACCACATTAGGGCTGAGCTGCTGGGCAGTCTAACACCGAGCATGGCTGGGGTGACCCCTGTGTTTTCTCAGGCTCCTCTACTGCCACCCCACTGAAGTGATGTCAAGGTTGTCTCAATTAACTCTCACTCMGTACCAGCTCTTTTGGGATCTCAATTAGAAAATCTCAGGTTTATCTATTTTATTGTGTAATAGCTAGAAATTATAGAAAAGATCACAGCAAACTTATGTTCCACCCAATGCTGGGAACCCTGTTTCTTGCACTGCTGCATGAGAACCTGTTTGTGGACTGTGGCATGCTGCTCAGATTTCCCATGGTTGGGGTGGTCAGCCTCACTGTTCCTCACATTTTTAAAATATTTTTCCAAGTGAGCAAAACTATCAATCTTTCACCTGCACAATACCAAACCTTCTACATGCTATGTGGAGTTTTGCTTTGGACACTATGTTCTTGTACCCCTCCTTCAGAATGGGCTGACACAGGACACAGGGCAATGCATGCTGACATCAGAGTACATGCTCAGACTACACAGCAGTTACTCAGGTATGGACATACAGGTCTCTACAGTCAAAGCCTGTGATTATATCCTGCCTATATTCAGATTGAAATCACAATCAGCTTGTAAAAATGTCTTCCTGAGTGCCCCACTACAGTACATGCATGTGTGTATCTSTGTGTGTGTGTGCATGTGCTGAGCTGCTCCTGACAGAGCCTTGCTTGGTTTTCTTCATAAATTAATCTCATCAATGTCCATGGATAGGTGTTCCTTTTTGCTGCAGGACATTAACTCTTTGCAGGGTATTTCAAACTAGAATGATACTGTAAGATGACATCTAGACCTGACATCTAGAGTTCCAGTAGTGATTAAATTAACTCCTTTAGCAGAATTATGGTTTGCTGCATTTACAGTGTACTGAAGAGACAAGCAGCAATCTAAAAAAGCATCTCTGAAGCTTTATTACTTGAGAGTTTTTAATATAAATTTGCCTAGAATTTATTTAATGATTTAGTCAATGAGTGTTTTTTAAGTACTGATGTGAGAGCCAAAATAGGGGGTTTCATGCAACCAGATTGCCAGAATCAAAGCTTTGTAACTGCCACAGTTTGCAGTATCTTTTCTACTATTTCAGAGGAAATCCAAACACAGATGTAGGCAGAAGGTTGTGTTCACAGAACTCTGAAGATCCATATACATCTAWTTTTCCAGGCTTCCAAGAAGTGATACAGGAAGTATCTGAAGATATTTCTTTATCTTTATCTATCCCAGGTAGATAGATAAAGGTATCCCTTTGTCCCTGTGATAAAGATATTTCCTTTGGTATTGTCTTGATGACTGAAACAGAAATAGATATGTCAATGATATACATAAAGCTGAAAATCTCTAAATTTCTGTCAGTGCTTAGAGTAATTGCAGAAATTATCAGAATCACAGAATATGCTGAGTGGGAAGGGATCCATCAGGATCATCAAGTCCAACTCCTGGCCCTGCATGAGGCATACCAAAAGTCACACCATGTACTTGTGGGTGCTGCCCAAATACTTCTTGAACTCTGCCAGACYTCGTGCTGYGACCACTTCCCTGGGGAACCTGTTCTAGTGCTCAGCCACCTTCTGGGTGAAGAACATTTTCCTGATACCSAACCCAAACCTCTCCTGACTCAGCTCCATGCTGTTTCCTCGAGTCCTATCCCTGGTCACGAGAGTGAAAAGATCAGAACCTGCCCCTCTGCTTCTCCTTATGAGGATATTGAAGAGAGCAATGAAGTCACTTCTCAGTGTCCTCCAGGATGAATAAAGAAATTATATTGAGAAGTATTTCGTAAGTGGAGTTTAACACACAAATTTCTCTAATGGAAAGAGCTTTAATTAGACCTCTTGTCTTTTGACTTATGACTTATGAATCTGGTGTCTATCCTTCCTTGAAGTTTTAAATGAGTGTTCACTGATCTGCAGTGCCACTTAAGACAAAATATTACCTGGATAATTCTGTTGTACAGACTGTGATCATTGCAACAGCAAATACAAAGCCTACAACAAACTCTTCTGTCTTTAGATAGATGATAGCCTAAGGTACTAAAAATTTTTTCTTTTTTTTTTTTTTTTTTTTTTTTTTTTTTTTTTTTTTTTTTTTTTCCAAGCTCCTTTCCATTTTCCTGTAGAATGCTCTATTTTTTGAGTTAAATTGTCCAAGTACCTTTCCTGTCTCTACTTACTCCACACTTTTTCACTTGAGTTTATTTACAGCTTCTGTATGTTCTTTGTTTTACAAGAAGACCTTTATTATGCAATTTAGAGCCTTTCTTATGCTTGTTTTGTTTTTGAGCTATACAAAGTTTAAATATTATGGAGAAGTAATAAACAGGAAAGAATCTGCTTACCTAGAAGAGAGGAGAGGACTATGATTTTATACCTTAGCAGTTCAGCAGCCTAAAGGTGTACAAGAAGAATGTGGAATTTCAAATTAAAATATTCTGCACTAAAATACAGCTAAGAATTCTGATTTAAGATTCTGGTATTTGCAGCCATAGAATCACAGGATCATAGAATGGTTTGGGTTGGAAGGGACCTTAAAGTTAATTTAYTTACAAACTCTACTGYTGTGGGCAGGAACACCTTCCACTAGACCAAATGTACAACTTCAGCCAACTGGAGAGTTCTCCAATGGCAACTTCACTAAATTTCAAAAAGTGAATGAAGGGAATAAATGCCTGTGAATGGCGTTTCTTATTATAGACAGAGAAGATATATGTTCTCTTGTTATAAAAATAAATAGTCCAGGTTCTGATATTCAGTTGAACCCTTGAGTCTAACAAGAAGAAGAAAATCAGGAACAATCCTTGACTCCTCTTTCCCATGCTATTCTTGATTTGTTAAAATATGTCACCTGTCTATTGTTTCTTTTCCAGATTGAAAAGCCCTGTTTTGTAGGATTTTACATTTGGAAGACTTTATGCTTGGTTCTGTGTCTTTCAGTTCTACAGTTTTTGAGATGGGGCTCAAAATTGTTAAAGAGAGAGAATGCCCTGGATTTAACTCAGTGGTGCAAGCTTRGATTTTTTTTTTCTATTTTATTACTAACTAGTGGTTGCTTAGTTAATAGTAATATAAACACAATATATTGACCATAACACCTGGATCTTCCTCCTGCTAAAAGGATGATTTTGTTTTTATGCTACACATGGGCAAATGTTGCACTGTAAAGTAGACTATGTATAAACAGAGGAAATAGATCCATGCTGCAAACCCTCATATCTTCACATCTGTAATCTATAAAACTACATTCAGGGCTTGTTGAAAAATATGCAGATAAAAAGTTTTTTATATACGGGGTGTAAAGAATTCAATAATACATCCTTAAATTATTTTTAAATTCTTTTATTTTGATTACTTCATCATTTTTTAGATCCAAAATACTTTTAGCTGAATAGTCAAAACTTACATATGTCATTTACTCCATAAAACTCATTATTTCTTTTCTTCATAATATAATTATTAAGTTTCAAAGAACTGAAAGCAAAATGACCTGCCTTAAAAATCGCAAAAATAAAAGGATTAACATCTAGCAAAAAAAAACAAAAAAAAAAAACCAAACAAAACAAAAAAAAACAAACAAACAAAAAACATAAGGAAGACAGAAACATGTAGCTACTGGGACTGTAAGCAAATCACTTGTTTAAAACAGAAAAAAAAAGGTTAATGTCTAACTTGGGGGAAATGGAATTGTTTGATAGCTCAATAGAGTACTGCCCCACCGCTATCTCAGGCTTCAAATAATATGAACTACCTAATAGCCTAAATTGCAAAAAACCTCTACTTTGTAGTTTTAATGAGTGTAATGGTGGTCAACCTTTTTAAGCTGCTGCATAAGTAAAGAGATCCTATTAAACCAGTGGAGAAAACATTTACATAGATTTTGGGAACTACACAATATCACCTATTCCCTCAGCTGCTGGTGACTTCACACTGCTTCCACATTTATAATTTTTTTTAAGTGGCTGAATTAAGAAAATTAACAGAGCATTGCCAGTTCAGAGATCTTAAATGATGCATTAAGGGACCAGTTAGTGAGTGTATTTGAAAAAAGAACCAATCTAAAAGTGGTTATTAAGTGAGTGTAATTTAACCCTACCACATGCCCTAGAATTTCTGTATCAATGAAGACAGATACCAATAATGCCAGCGAGATGCATCTATATTAACAAATCTGTGCAAAAATCAGTACAACACCAATATGGTCAGATGTCATGAATTTCTTTTTTCATCTCATGATGCAAGTAATTGTAAGTCAGTACAGAAATGTGAGGTGGAAAAAAAGCAGGTTATTTCAAAAGCCAATTTCAAAAAGCAATTTACAACACTACAGAAGTGTATATGTAAATTCATGACTTTGTAAATTAGGAATTGATCAAACAGATTGATAGAATATACATTTTATTTGTTTAGTTTAGATGACAAATGACATGTTCAAATTATTTTAAATTTTAAGAAACAATACTCAAATGGGAGATTGTTACAAGGTTACTTATTAATTGTTATTTACCACAGTTTTATCAGACATGAAATAATTCATGGAAACCTGGATTTAAACTGGTTATTAAACTGCTGTCTGATTTTATCAGATAAAGAAGATTATATTCAAGACAATCATAAAACYGCTTCTCCACAGCATATTTTTGACTAGCATTGCATAACAACATTACCAAATGGAGAGAAATATGATGAATATCAATASATGATATTGTCTGATATAACTTAATCTGTTAGTCTACTTCTTTGATTAGTAAGGATGAAGAGAATCTTATCAAGAGAAGAATTAAAATGTATCTGTGCTGCCCTGTTGGATTGTCTTTTTTCTAAACAATCATATTAGCTTTTAAATTGTCCACATTTGATGTGTTTGTCACAGTCAGACTCTAATCTAGGGTGAGCAAAGCAGTTCTCCAGACAGAATAGTTTAGTTATTATTAAACTTATTAGTTTAGTTATTATTAAACTTATTATTAAAGTTYATTTATGTCTGGACTCCTTGCGTTATTTCTGATGTATTATGTAAAGTAGAAAATTTAAATAAATCCAGAATTCCCATAAAGCAGTAATGAAAGCCTTAATCATGAAGAGCATGCAGTTAYGTAAGATGTAACTTGGCACAGAGTTCTTTGAAGCCATATTTAGCATTTCCGGTTATTTGAGTGTGCTGTAAACATATAACATCTTCAAATTYTTATAAAGGAGATCCAAAAAGATCCATTTTTCCATTTCCATTTTCTGTCATGGAAAGGCCTTCAGAACCAAGCAAAACAAATTGAATAGACAATTYACAAAGTTCATATAAAAAAAGTTCAATAATTAGAAGATGGGACTAAACCCGTCTTCTTCTAGAAACAGGARAATTCCTTTGCCTTTGAGTTACCAGGTTTTTTTTTTACTTAATTCTATCCTGGACCTGAGAAAAACATCCTGTAGGAAAGCTGTATGAAGACTGATGAACTTGGCTTCCAAATCAGCTCCACTTTTGAAGGAAAAAAAATATCTGAAATGAGGCATTAAACCATGTCAGCCCTCATATTAGAAGGTGAAAGAGAAATTACTATGACCAGAGTATTTTGGCAAGAGTCTCAATGCAAGAATCATCCTTGGGCTGTTAGAAGAGTTTACTGCTTATTCTGCAAACTCAGTATCTGTGAATAAGGTGTCTGTTCTATGCAATCTTTTTGTCAGAATGGCTCCCTTCAAGAATGAGATTTATCATGSAATCATAGAATGTTAAGGGGTTGGAATGGACCTTAAAGAYCAATTTCTATCCRTTRCCCCTYGTCCTATCACTAGAGTTTCTGACAAAGAGTCCCTCCCCAGCTTCCCTGCAGGCCCCTTCAGATACTGAAAAGTTGTGAGGTCTCCACACAACCTTCCCTTCTCCAGGCTGAACAGCCCCAATTTTATCAGCCTGGCTTTGTAAGGGATGTTCTCCRGTCYTCTTATCAACTWCATGGCCCTCCTCTGGACTTCCTGCCACAGTTCCACGTCCTTCTTGTGGTGGGGACACCAGAGCTGAATGCAGCACTGCAGGAGGGCTCTCACAAGAGCAGAGCAGAGGTGTAGAATCACCTTCTCCAACCTGCTGCCTGCACCCTTTGGATGCAGCCCAGGACACAGCTGGTCTGAGCTGCTAGCACACACTCAAGGTTTTCATCAACCATCACCCCCAAGTGCTTCTCCACAGGGCTCCTCTCAATCCCTTCTCCTCTCAGCCTGCAGGAGTTTCAGGGATTGCCCTGCCCCAGGTGTAGAGCCTTGCACTTTGTTGAACTTCATGAGTTTGGCATTGGCCCACCTCTCAGGTGTGTCAGGGTACCTCTGGATGGCATCCCTTCCCTTCAGCTCTACATAAAAGTGTTCTGTAATCCCTAAGGCTTACGATATGTTATTCATTCACTAATAATGAGTATTCACTAATATTCATTATTAGTGAATTCTTTGCTTTTTTTCCGTTCCGTCTGAAAAAGATTTCATTCAAGATTACAAAAAAAAAGGATGGAAATTTTAGCGATAGCTCTATTCCCATAATTCACTATTCTATAGAAATGGTACTATGAAGAGCAGCAGGTTTTAACATGGAGCTAGGATGGTTGATGGTTAAATCCACAACTCAGTAGATTTATGCAAATTTATATCATTTGAGCTTATTGCCCATAGGCTACTAGAGAGTATTTTCTGGCATGCAGATACCTCCATTTCACAGTTAAATTAACTTCGCAATTATCAGGATTGGACTTCTTCCCTAAAAAGCCCTAATGATACCTTTGCTGCATATTTAAAGGAAACCACACAACATTAATTAAATGATGGTTATTTTTAAATGAAATAACCCTTCTTTATTGATGGTGGGAAGAGTCCTAATTTTCAGATACCAGCATAGGCTCCAACTGCTCTAGAACTCAGGAAATAAGGCAATACATCAATGAAATATATCAATAAACATATACACTGTACTATTAGAGCAATAAAGCCAGTAATTAACATTTCTAACACWCTTTTTCAGTCTGGCAGTTCAAGCTGTAAAAATGTGCCTAATAAAGAACTTCATTATTTCTGAAATGGTACATTTTCAAGGCTACACAAATGTAAAAAATAAACCTCTTCTAGATAAAAGATTTGATTGTGAACCAGTAATTTGCCAATTAACGTTTAATAACACTAATGTTAAAATATTTTTTTATTTTTAATCAAAAGCCTCCAAGATAACTGTCTTTTGGTCAAAACTCAAATTTGTAGTCTGAACAGCTTTAAATTTTATTTTCTTCCAATAAATGTAGCTTTTTCTAGCAAAAGGAACATCTATTAATTATGACAATCTCAGTCATTGAATCATAGGATGATTAAATAATTTTTAGAGACTCAATACCTATGTTCAGCCAGCTTAATTAGTAATTTTTAAGTACACTCTTATCAACATATCTTTGTTTTATTTGAATTTTAAAAACCCTATAAAATATTCCTTATCAGGTTCTAGTATTTTCTGTGATGCATTCTGATATTTGTAGATTTCTCAGTCTGGCTACAAAGTTCATGAATGTACCTGAAAAAGAATCAATTTTATGTACTGTAAAACTAATAATGAAATAACAGAGACAAAATGTATGAAGATACAGAGCTACAGATACATAGCTGTTTTAAAAGTTAAATAGACCATAAGCACTGTGGGATACCTGCATTTCATGAAACCAGTCTAATTTAGTATCAAATTGTGTCTCATATCGAAGTGTAAAGATATTATCAATTTACTTTATTATTTTATAATGAGATGTTCTACATCGAATTACTCTGTGAGCTGCAAACCTGAATATAATTAAAATTGTATCTTTGAGCAGCAGTTTTATTTTAACTGTTTTGGTAGATTGCTTAGCTAAACATTGAATATTTGATTGTAGGAGCTTAATCTACTTTTATCCCAGTGGATGAGAAAATATGCTTTTTTTTTTTTTTTTGCATGATTCGATAAAAAGTGCAGTTCAGAATGCTGTGTAAGATCAAGAGTGGTGTTAGCATCTTTAATAAAAGTCTAAGTCAACACTGAGATTTACCGAATCTGYTCTGTGACATGAAGAGCCCCAAAACAAAGAGGAGTTTTTTTTGTGGGAATAGTGAACTGTGCGTCAATTTCTTCACATGGCTTAGCAGTTCTAACACCCAGTTTTAGACCAGAAATTGCTCATTCCATTGCTTTGAGGGCAGTCTGTGTGCAGCTGTGTGGGTAAACTTGCATAGCAGCAGCATCCTTGAACAGTGTCCTTTGGTCTGGAATAGCCTTTCACTGCTGCACYGTGCCTGGACTGGTTTGGGGTTTTGGGCTTGCTAATACCCATCCAGATAATATCSAGCCATATTAATGGATATCAAAAGCCAGGAACCACACTGAGTGAGAATAATCAATGAAACAACCCCGAATTTGCAGAGACAGATTAGATTGTCACTGGCAGTGCTTCTTGCTACAGAGCGACAGCACCAGCTGAACCAAGGGAGTATTTGGGAGTATGACTCCAGTCTCTAGTATATTCAGAGAACTAGAAAGGTTGTGTGGACATGAAGTGATTTCCATGACACCAAATAACTTCCTTTTAGTCCTCATTTTGAGGCAGTGCCTGTGATGCACCTGAGTTTCTCACCCCATCAAAGAAAAGTGATAGGAGTCTTTCAGGGTCATCTGAGCAGTGTTCCTTTTCCCCCAGCCAGGATACAAAACTCAGATTAGCTGGACCTGGTGCAGGATTTTCAGTTATAGAGATAGAAAGCAGCTGTCTGCTTGCTTTTATGGCCTACCTCTGAGCACTGCTTGACTCTTTATAAATTATTAAAAATTCATTCTCACTTCACTTCTGTGATTAAAGGAGATATCCTCCAGTTACAGCAGTATAGCTGAGATACAGAAAGATTAAATAGACTAGTCTCAAAACCTACTAAAGGAGGCTATTGATTTGAATGAGAATTAAATCAGGMCATTTGTGAATTTACTTCCTGAGACCGTGTGAAAATCCATCTAAATCTATTTATAGAACTAATACTGTAACCCAGGCATGTCCCTTAATTTATTTATTGTTGTACTTGCCTAAAACAAAAGTATAAAAAATTAATATGCCTCAAATACCCTCCTATATTTTGAAGAAAGACATACATACATACATACATACATACATACATACATACATATGTATATATACACAAATATGCATATTTGTGTTTATTATATATTATATATACACATATATGTATACATATATGTGTATATATGTATACACACACACACACATGTATGTATATAGGTAATAAAGTATACATTTCAAAAGTGAAGTGCTCTAGAGCTGAGGATCACACCGTAGGAGGGAGATGAGCCTTCCTACCCAGGCAGATCTTAGAACTAGAACAGAGGTTTGGTTAAGGTATTAGGAAGAAATTCTTTGTTGTGACAGTGGTGAGGCATTGGAACAGGTTGCCCAGAGAAGTCGTGGATGTTCCATTGCTGGGAATGTTCAAGGTCAGGGTTTGAGCCAACCTGGTGTAGTGAAAAGYGTCCCTGCCCATGGCAGGGGGTTGGAACTGAAYTATCTTYAAGGTCCCTTCCAACCCAAGCCWTTTGATGCTCCTATGAACCTGGGTGGGGGGCTGAAGCTTGGTTTAATTTTGGAAAAAAGAAATGAAAATAAAAGCAGAAAAAGTTCCATTTTGTGAGGCAGTAATGCAAATGTGCTTGAAGTGGCTATTTTGTAATTTCAGATCAGTTRCACAATTTTGAAAGAAAATGATAAAATGAGAAGTTGTGAAAAATCATTCAAGGCACRGAAAATTGAATCATATCTGTGGAAGCAATGCTGAAATTTACATCTTGATAATTCCTGTGAATCAGTTTACTTTAATATGTTAACAAAAGTTCTTCTAAATTCTGAATTGTTAAGTTGCTCTGAAACAGTGAAAAAGGGTATTTATATTAATTTTATAGGAAATCTGTTGAATCTTTTCGTCTTTGTATAAATTGGAGCAGCTTCAAGATCAAGAGATCATTGCAAAGTCCTGAAGACATCTCAGAGGAAAAGATGACAGAGTTCTGTGTCTGTTTTTAAGCTATAATTGCAGAGAATCATAAAATKAGTTTCTTAGGAATTATTTTTGGGGGATACAAGACCAGCTTTGATGTTTTTAACATTACATGACCCAATTTAGTAGCATAGTTGACAAGTATTTTGGTGTCTCTGGAGACACATGATTACTAGAAAGAATACAGAACTGAGCTCTGATGATTGCTTGTATATGATTGTACTGGCTTAAATGTAAAAATAGATCATATTTGTGTGAAAATCTACTTCAGGTGAAAAATAGTTATTATTCTAGAAATATTGGAAAGGYAGAATGATAGAAAAAAGATGGGTATGAATGCAACATCAGAGTGGATGGATTCTTTCAAGTCAGAGCAAGACTAAATAATTAATTATTGAGTATATGGCTCAGTAGTTTAGARTTTCTTTATAGGGTACAAAGACTGTTGCCTCCAGGCATGATATACTTTTGGTGATTTATTTATAAGTAGTATTATACCTTATTCTAATATCTTAGTGGAGCTCTGTAAGATATTGTTATTATTTCATCTGTAATATTTTAATCAAGTTAACATCAGTAGGCCATTTCTGTTCCAAAGTGGAAGTTTAAAGAAATTCTTTCTTCGCTAACCAGAATCCAGGTGTGATAAGGGTCCATCAGGAACAGACTCTGATACTGYTGTCCTACAGCTGAACTTCTCTGACCCTATATTTAGCTGTTGTTAACAGCACAGTAAGAAGAAAGTACTGATGGTACTGGCCCAAGGACCCATGAAGCCTTTCCATTATAGACACCATAAATTATTAATTATATATGTGTATTATAGTCAGTTTCTTATCTCAAAGGCAGACATTATTCATAACTGACTCTATAAAGCTAATATAGACCACYATTATAAAAAGTTTCTTTTCTATATTCTGGAGCTGATTCTGCAATAGTTTCCAAGTTAGAAAATGCTATCTTTCCTGACCAGTTAAACCTTCTGGACTTTTACTGACAAATGAAACATGAATTAAGGATATTTGATTTCATTCAAACATCAATTAAATTTTTATTAAATGAGGGCCTGAAGCAGGTAAATTGCACAAAAAAAAGGTGGCAAGCTAAAATATAATAGTGAAAAAGACATGTTAATGGAAGAAGCAGCTTTATGAGGTAATTTATAATTAAAATTGAACCCTGCCATTGAAGGAAAAAAAAACAACCCATGTAGTGGGTTGACTCTGGCTGGATGCCAGACCACCACCAAAGCCTCCCTGTCATTCCCCTCTASAGCTGGACAGGGGAGAGAAAATATAGTGAATAGTTCAAGAGTTAAGGACTTGGAGAGATCACTCAACAAACATGTCACAGGCAAACCAGGTTAGAGGTAGGGCTATTAATTGAATTTATTGCTAACAAAATCAGAGCAGGATAATGACAAGTGAAATAAGGCCTTCTGAACACTTTCCTCCCACCTCTGCCTCCTTCCCAGCTCTACCTCCTCCCCCAGCAGTGCAGGGAGATGGCAATGGGGGTTATGGTCAGTTCATCACAGGTTGTTTCTGCCACTGCTCAGGGAGAGGAATCCTTCCCCTTCTCCAGCCTGGGATCCCTCCCATAGCACATAACTCTCCATGAACTTCTGCAAACAAACTCTGCAGCATGGGTCACTCTTCCACARGCTGCTGTTCTTCAAGGACAAGCTGCTTCAGTGTGGGCTCCTCTCTTGAGACCCAGGCCTCCCAGGGATCCACCTGCTCCAAGGTGGGTCTCCTCCATGAGCTACAGGTGGAATTCTGCATCCCCATGGAGCTCCATGGGCTCGGGGGCACAGCTGCCTCACCAGGGGCTGCAGGGGAATCTCAGCTCCAGAGYCTGGAGCASCTCCTACCCCTCCTTCTGCACTGACCTTGGAGTCTGCAGAGCTGTTCTCATCCTGCTCTCCTCTGGCCTGTAACCCTGTGTCCCTCCACTACCAAAATCTGGCTGCATAAACCCAATTCAACCCTGCAATGTCAAAAGAGTACAAATACGATACTTTTAAATGAGGGAAAAAACCTACAGCTTGGTAGTTTTAGGCTAGCATGTCTAAAATGTATTTAACATGTTTTATTCCATGTCAAGTCTAAGACCTTGCTAGGAAATCAGGCTGTTGTAAAATTTATAATCACTYAGTGCATCTTTTCAGCCTGTGGAAAGGTAGCCACAATCTTAGATATGTTCAGTGTTACATAAATAAAACTCTTTCATTCGGAATTTTCTCCTGCATTTAATGGCTAGTAAGCAATTCTTCCCTCCCACGGAGGGATTTTTGATACCTTTGATGAGAAATTTCTCTCTTAATTTTAAAAATAGTTATTATTTCTGTTTTAATAAAGCAATTATTTTTTTTMATACTTTAAGAACCTAAAATTTTGGAAAAATACATGACACAAATGCATGCCAGGTATATGTAGCTTTTTACCCATTTTTAAGACAAATGAAAAGGACAAAGTATCACTGGCAGACAATGAGTATGCTGCCCTAACTGTATACTGTTTAAACACCTGAAATTGCTTATGRTTAGATGACATCATAATCCAATCAGATTACAACTCAAAATAACTTCAAGAATTTAAATATKATTAATCTGTTTTGCCTGTAACTTGAGTGAAAGTTACTTTATCTCCAAGCCTWGCCTCTTTTTCTGAGTATGCCACAACAAGCATATATTAAGGTGARCCATGGCTAAAGATGCTCCAAAGTGCCTAAAATAGGTTCTCTTCCTTCACAAAAAGAGTTATGCATGTTTCACTCCAAGATTTTCCTTTTAAATGATATTTTTCATTGGTACGTTAATTTTTTGCTACAGTCAGAGCACCACAAGGAAATTTTTGTGAGTTTTTCTGTTTGTTTTTTGTTTTTTTTTGTTTTGTTTTTTGTTGTTGTTGTTGTTGTTTTTGTTTTTTTGTTGGGTTTTTTTGTGGATTTTTTGAGCGGAGGGGGGTGTTGTTGTTTAGTTTGAGGTATTTTTGTGGTGTACTAAGATAGTGATTGGGTAGATTATGACACTGGGGCATGGGAGAAATGCTTTTTCATCTTGGCCTAGTTTTCTGGTTGATCACTGGGAAACCATGCTCCTCTGAAAGATTAACTTTCAAAATCKGCAATGTATTGATTACCACTTTGTTAAAAAGACTTTCTGAAAAAGTGATTGATTTAAAGAATAAAATATATCAAATATTTATTTAGTTTGTCACGAGAACTGAAAATGCTCAATACTTTCTTGACAGTCTTATCCTGGAATAACTTATTCATAWGGTGTTATAATTTGAATATACCAATTGTTAAATGAAGGAGAGAAGAAATATTGCAAAATTTTCTAACTACTGCTTTCCAGAAAGCTTTACTACAGAGTATTCCTCATTTAAACAGAGGGCATGTTTTATTCATTAAAATACGTTTAAAAATGTATTACGTTGGKTTTATATAATGACAAAATTAAGCCTGACTTTTTAATAGAATCACTCCTTTTCCTGAATGTTAGGGATGGTTGCAAAGCTGTAACATAAACGGCTCCACAAGGTTGAAGGAAAAGGTACAAAGTGACAATTCTGATGTAATTGTGACAGTGCTCTGAAAAAGTGGCAAATCTTTGGCTACTTTTGAGTATATAGACCTATAGCAGCAGTGGAAGCCTAAACCTATGGGAAACTGATTTTTTCTAAAGACTTCACCCATTCATCCTCAGAGCCCACAACTTCAGGCAGCTGTGTATTTATTGTTTTACGAGTCTGTGCTTCCTGCACAGCGCTGTGAACACAGCCATGGGGGAGCACAAGGAGCTATGCAAAGCTCCTTGAGTTTGTGTAGCCTTAGGAAACAATCCTTTATCCAGAGTGCATTGTCCCAATTCTTTGGCATCCATAAGTCATTTAGGACATGCAGTTCTAAGAAGGTAGAAATTGTCTCACGCTTACCATGCACACTGTGAAATACAGTGGTTGTATTTTTCATTACCAGGTCAGYTGATAACTACGTGTACTTCACTTCTTTGAGCCCATGAGCCCACAACTCCTGTAGAACATAATAGAAAAGGATAGACGTATTTAAAAAATCTGGTCATTTCACTATAGAACTGGGTCATAAAAGCAATATTTTTTTATTATGGGCATATTTTATCATATGATAGTCATAAAACGTGCTATAAGATATGAATTTATAGCTGAAGTGYTGATGCCATTTCTTTTAGAAAAAAATATGCCTAAGAAAACATGATACTAGTAAATTAATGCTCTAGATTTTTTGCACAAACTTTGTTATTTCCATTCAAAATTCTTTTAATTAGGCCATGTTATTTCCTGCTAACTATTGCTTGAATTGTAAATGGGTAGGGAAGCAATCAGATATTGTCCTTGAAAGAAWTGCAGCAATTACTTAAACGTAAAGTGAAATTAGGAAAAAAGTTAAGCACATTCTTAACTGCCATTTAATGCTGTCTTATAAAGGGAAATAAGGAAGAGCATCTTTGCATCATCTTCTCAGCTTTTTATAGTCATCCACTCATGACTGATGTGGAATCTAACACAGAAGTTCTCTTTTTGTACTGGTTTTGTCCCTGGTGGGTAACACACAGGGTAGGATTTTAGGTTGATTTTGGTCCTGAGAGTAGAAGCTTACCAGGTGTGCCTATGGCTGCAGTTTATTAGACTGCCTGACTAAATCAAGCAAACCAAATYAAACTCAAAGATCTGACAGAAATGTGCAAGACTTAGAATTGGGTGAGAACACCCAAGGCTGTAAAAGTTGGACTGAGGACAACAAAATGTTTAAAAACAAAGGGAGAAGAGTGAACAGGTGGCTGGCCAGTATGTTTTCCCCTGAATGAGCCTTGTGCTTGATCACTGGAGTCTGAAGCAATACTGGATATAATCAATACTGCATATACTGCCTGTGTGAATGTCCTCTCTACTCTGAGCCTCTGTGGGAGCACAAATGTGAAGCCAGACTAGGAGGTGAGTAGGGTAACAAATCTGAGTGCCAGCAATTGTACTGAGAGGTCATGAGCTCAATGGGTGTGATAGTTTTGGCAGGCATAGAGTTAATTTTCTAAAGAGTTCCTGRTGTGGGGCTGTGATTTGGATTTGTGCTGACAACGGTGTGGATAATCCAAAGATTTTTTTGTTATAGCTGAGTGGTGCTACTGTTGTCCCCATGTTMTAGTTTAAAGGTCCTGTTCCCTAAACAATCTAATGTTTCCCAGGTAGGCTGAGATGTCTGTAGCCATCTTTATTTACTAAAKCCTTCCCTTTAATGAATGAAACAGAGTGATTTTTCCCAATTAATTACATGTGAGCATAAAACCCGATTTGATGTTCACAGATGTTTCTACTTTTTAGTCACGGTAACTGTCTACTGCCTATAAGGAATGATTTTGGTTTTGAATTGTTCCAGTGGGAGAATATTTGTAAGATTTCTTTCTCCTTCTTCCATGAGGCATATTTTACCTAAATAGGAGCAATGATGCAGTCAGTCTCCTTTGTTAGGTTATGTATTGCCTTGAATCACAGAAGCCTTACAATTTGCCTAAAATTGTAGCTGAACTTGGTTAAATTACCTGGAAAAAAAAGATTGAGTATGCACAAATAGACAAGATAATATGTTCACAGAAGCCTCAGWTCTTGAGAAAATCAAGATAAAATTACTTAATGGGACAGACTCACTTCTACTCCATCCCTGTTATTCACTTCCTATCAACAGAATCAAAATTTAAGCCAGAATGGTGCTTTCAGAGTAGCTCCACAATACTTGTTCTTTCATATTTTCCCCATAAGAAGCATGTGACAGACCCTTGTCTGCTCACTGCAACCACTGGGGAATGTTTTCAAGATTAACTTTAAAATTTTATTTATTCATGGTGAGCTTTTTACTGAATTCACAGGTTATTTAAACTTCTCAGTCCTAAACTTATAAATCTTCAGATTTGAGTGCTAGGCTTGCAACGCTTTGATTTAAAAATGGCCTTATCTTCCAAGGTAATGAGTTTCCACTAAAGTTGAGGGAAACTGTTGTTACTCACTACTTCCAAAAGCCTACCACTTTAATGCAAGTGTTTAAATTATTATGAGAGACAGGAATCTTAAAAGTACCTAATGGACATGTAAAAATTCCATTGAAAGTTACTGAAGCTGGTGATTTAGTCTCCTTTGAAATTCTCAATTTCAGTAATCTTTTTAAAGTGCAGAATTTCAAGATTTTTGGAAAAAAATTCACCTAAAGGAAAAGGATAAAAAAGAGATTGGAAAAAGTTACAAGAAAAATGAATATTATTATAATGATGAAATATATAAACATTTAGTCATAAAGCGTCTACACATTTCTGAGAGGACTCTGTAACCTTTAGATAAGACTCTTCTATTTGGGATTAGTGTCATCAACACTGTTCATAAGAACACATGATTATGACTTTATTTTGAAAAGTACCTGATCCTATTGGAAGGAATCATAGACAATCTGAAACCAGGGTCCTCRGAGCATGTAGGAATTATTCCTCATGGTTCCTTTGCCTTGTTAAGGCTGTAAACAGTCTGCTCAAGAATTGTGTTTCTGGAATTGTGCAGAAAGTTAATCTGAAGGAATTTTTAATGGGTTCATTCAAATTTATATCAAGTAAAGGGCTAGCTTAATAGCAGAAGCACAGATAAGACTAAATGCAGGGGGAAAAGGAAAGGGCAAAAAGAAAAGACTGAATCATGTTATTGGGCTATTTGTTTCTGCTCCAATTCTTTATTTATATCTGCTCATTATACTGCTTCCAACTGTTTCTTTAAGGATGGATCTGGGGTCTTTGTTTCAGAGACCAAATTATTTAAAGTGTTGTTAATATTTAAAGGAATTTTGGTCTCAATGATAATAATTTCAGCCTGGTCCACTAACAGCAAATAAAAGTCCTGTTGTTACAAGGTCTGCTTGTGTAAAAATTACTGGTGGTTCTAGCAGATTTTCTACCCAGACTTATCAGTTTTCAAATTAACAGCATTTAAAAAAACAGCCAAGAACTGAACAGAGACAGAATTTAAATAAAATTTTCTCCTTCCTTGACTTGGCTTAGACACGGTTATAGTGAATACGCTTGTGCTAATACCACCTATTCTGTAATAGAAGCTTCCATTTTCTAAGGCTGTTAACAGGAGATTTCCAACTGCAGTCAGTTTGTACAATAATTCTTTTTTTAAAAAAAGAAGAAATGTATTAAAAGAAACCCCTAGGACTCTCTGGCAAATAGAGTAGTTAGAGTAATTTACTGTTCACTGATGTTCAACAGCTGCATCGCATAAAGCATTCCTCATCCCACTGGCAGAGGAATAACCATGAGAAGTTGTTCAATCAAGAAAGGTCATTCTTTCCTTTCAGGAACACATTCTGCTAAATTGCTAGTGGTAGTGATTGGCCCTAAATGAAACCTCTTAGCAGACTTAAGACATTTTGTAACTTTTAAAATTTAATAATTTTCCAATTGCTGGACTTTAGGTTTAATAAATTTGAAATACTCACAAAAACTATTACTATAGGTGCAACAGTCTTCTGGATGAAAAAGGAAAAAAAAAGGAAAAAAAAAAAAAAGAGGAAAATAGTATTCCATTTTCAAGGTTTAAAATATGTGCATAAAATTATTAGTGAAAAAATCTGAATGCTTGTGTAAGCACAGTTGTACATGATTCTTTCACATTAACAGAGCATTACTGATTCTTACCTGACAAGTGAATATTCATTTATTCATTCTCACAATGTGTAAATACTTTGGAAAATAAAATTTAATTTTGCCAGAAACAAATAACACTTTGTCATGGTGATAGATGTACATGAATAGAGTGTATAGATTTATGTATAGATAGATACACGTATATAGTGATAGATGCTTCCAGAACACGATGAGACAAAGCATGCAAGTGTGATTCTCATGGTTAATTTAGGGTAGAGTGGTTGAGAGACCAGACATAAAATCTACCAGGCTGGAATGGCTCGATAGTGATTCTAGTCAAATACTTATGTCCTACAACACAAACACAATTCTGCAGGCTGTTGAATACCCATAAGTGTGTTCCCACTCTTTACCCATTTATTACTTTTTAACTGTGATTGTTATTGTAAAAAATCAGCAGCCTCATACATGCAAAGYAACCCCAGACCAAACTCTCTGACTTTCTTCTCCATATCTGAAGCCAGTTGGCCATTATCAGCGTTACTATTCTACCCCAAATAATTTAAAAGGATATAAAGTTAAATGTGCCACTGGRCTTCACTGTCCCGAGTGTTACAGTGCTCAGTTATAGTCTGGCAGATGCAGTTCTGATAAGTTGGGCAAATCATCCCTCATCAGCATGAGATAGGAATAACCATGAGAAGTTGTTCACTCAAGAAAGGTCATTCTCTTCTTCCAGGAACATGATCTGCTGAATTGCTAGTGGTTGAGCAACATCTATTGCTAGATAGAGTTGGGCAGATAAAGTCCAGACTTTTTTTATTCTGAGYTGTGCTTTTGCATAGGCATCACTTTGTGATACCAAAAGCTAGAAATTCTCTAGTTGACTACTTAMTGGCACTAGGCCCCCCTTTATCCCACCTCCTCACTAGAACTTCTGGGGAATAGAAGTAACTCTAACCTTTTTAGATGAGGCATTGTACAGCAGCATCTGTGATTGGAAATGAGCTGGTTATAATTTCCTTATTTTCTCCAGTAAATCAGGACCTGTGCAAGGGTGATTATATTCAGAGAGAAATCAAAGTTTTTTTTCCAAGAGGTTGAATTGATTTAGAACTGTAAATTAGCATAGAGGGGTTTTGAAGTTTAACTCAAAAGCATAAATGGAAATGGTGAGGGGGCAGTATTCCTATATTCCATAAGAGTGACTTGACTAAAACATAAATGAAAAAGAGTTTGAATTCCATTCCCTTCTTAATTTAAAGTGTGTCATATCTGATCCAATCTTTTGCATAGGAGTCTTTGCATGCCCATSCCAGAGTTCAGTGCACTGACTGCTAAATCAAAGTCAGTCTGCTTTTCATTTGCTTTATTTGGATCATTAATAATTACATCATACCTGAAGGGTGATTCTCCATCTCTGCTCAAGACTGGTACCTTGGTGAAATAATTTGTAGTCAAGTGAGTAAAGCAGTCACCTGAGAAGAAAGGAATAAATATGTCTTTAATCTTTCTAAAGCTARGACTGGAATTCAGTATTGGCTTACTAATCCATCGGTGTCTTTGGGCTAATTGCAAAACTTTGTTTCAGCAGATTCTCMTACAGCTATGGAGGCTTGAAAGCAKTAAAATATTCTGATGATYCATTACTTKAGGTGCATGATTAACATGTAATTTTTCTTAGTCACTCTTCATTAATTCATCCTTCTCATATGCCAARTAAGTAGTCTAAGTATATAAATTTTGTGTCTGAATCACATTCCTGGTACCAGGTAGCTAGTTTTTTAGACATTTTGGTGTCTACTCTGTAAATGTCTAAGTAGGGTTTCTGCATTTCATATAGATATTTATTTCAAACATTAAATTATAAATTACAGCCCTAAGAATTCAACTATGTATTCTGTTAAATCCAAAAGTTCTTATGAAATGTGTTTAGAAACAGTCTGAGTATTCAAGCTTCTGAAAATTATTTGAAACMACCCCAATTGTTGCTTAATAATTCACAAAGGTTTCTAGCACCTACTTCAAAGGCCTGAGTCATAAAAGAGTCCAAAAAAGGTCACGCTTATTTGCAAATCTATTTAGTTTTGTGAATTACAGGTAGACATCCACCTGAGCACGAGGCAACTTTACAGATTAACAGCTGTATTGCCAGTCTGTCAAACACAGGAATTAAACATATTCCAATAGTTTGCCCAAACTGAGCCATCAAAAACTAATCACAAACACAAAGYGCACAGTTACACATTTACCATTTTTACCAGAGAATACTGGCATGGACTGCTGAACACACTGCTAGCATTCTGTTTCTGTAGGAAACCGGTGCTACAAATGCTCACTTGTGTACACGGAGCTTTGAAGTTCACATAATCTTTTGAGCATGTAATTGGTAGAGTTCAGTGATTCACAGCTTTCTAATTCAGCTGGTATTCTGGCAAGTTATTAGCCAGCTGCTGTTCACTGAAGCAGATGTTATGAGCCATGCATAAAATTGTCAAGGTTACAGTTAGTACAAAGAAAGCTTTATCCCTCTCCTGTTMGGATTTGTAACAAAACTTCTACTGACGTAATCAAAAGAATCAGCTTCAGAAACCATGTATTACTCAACTTTATCCCCCATTAGTTTGTGTTCTTTCTTCTTTCATCTTCTCAACTTTCTTCAATCTTTCATGCCATCCTAATGCAGCTTGTATTTGATTTGCCAACTCTTAACTCCTAGTTGTCTTTCATGCTGATTACTGCACTTGAAAACCCCCTTCTGTTAGTGTTTTTCACCTCTTCACTTGTGTTTCTTTTTCTGACATAAAACTGAATAAACAGTAGGAGCTATTTTTTTTTCTGCTTTTTACAATGATCCTTCTGCATATTTCAAAAGCAATAATAAAATAAGCTACAGCTTAACAGTTTAGAATAATCTGTTCAAGCCCACATATTGCTACCTGCTTGAGACAGGAAATAAGTTTTGTCTTTAGTAACTCTTGCTCAATGTAAAACCCAGTGTGTGACTCTACATCTGTTGGGTAGAATATGGCTGGGACTGTAAAAAGAAGCAGTATTATTTCACTAAAATCTGAGATAATCACTCCAATATATTGTTAATATTGTTGCTGTAAATACATGTTGGAAAGTGGCAATATATGAGAGAGATAGCAAGAGCTAATTTTTTTGATTAAAACATTAAAAATGTAAGCCAACCACATTTTTCCTGGAGTTTTTTCTTTCATCAGTTATTTTTTTTTCTGAATTCTTATACCTGAACAATACAGTAGTACAGTRTGAATTTTAATTATAAGTGAATTTAAGCGAAAAAATGTGCATTTTCTGTATCTAGGGCTTGCCTAAACACAGATTCATCTGATCTGCAACTTTGTAGATAGTTGCTGTCTAAAGACTGAAAATATTTACCTCTAAAACCACTGCATTGATTCCTCTGAATTAACTAAGGATTGAATTTGTTTCTGCAGTGGTTTTGGATACAGAATATGAATGAACATTGGAGACCTACCACCAGGCTATTAAGTACACTTGCAGCACAGTAATTTAGTGATATGCTTTGTAACCCTATGTTGTTCTTAATCTTCTTATTGTTACTATTTACTTAYTTTAAAATTTTAATTGACAAAACCAGGGCAATCCCTTGCATAAAGGACGTTCCTGCCTGCTTCTTTGGTATGCTTATTTTTCCAATAGGAAACTATTGAGATACCTAATTCAACATTTGCACATAACTAGACGTGATCAGTTTACATACTAATTGCATTAAAACATCAGGTGTGCTATTGGGATTGTCTTTTACATAGGCAATTTAGAAAATCATAAAATTAATATATGCTGCTCACAATGTCACAAAATGACCTTCTGCTAGGTATTCTCAGACAGTCACAGTAGAGGAATGATCTAGCTCTTGAACTGCTGGATGAATGAGACAGAATGACCTCTTTGTAACTGATCATTTTGATGCTAAATATGCAAGAGGAAATCAATCATAATACTTTTTAMATTAAACTTTGAAGAAGTAATAAATTTATATTCTAAAAATCATTATGATAATTCAGTATGAGACTTGATATAAAGTCAGATGTTATTCTCAGATGAAGTAAAGACAAAAACTTTACACACAATAAACCCTTGATTTCAAATGTAAAATATGTAAAATATTTTGCAGGATAGAAGATGAATGTTTTGTGTTTGGAGTGAAATCTAAAGAAACAAGAGTGAATCTATACACAGAGAGGTTGATGGCAGCCAAAATTTACAGAAGCCATTTGAATTAATCAAATAGCATATCAGTTTCTTTGGGGTCAGAAACAGTAATGTGTCTTTTATAAATTAAAAAATCCTGTAGCACAATTCCTGGTAGTAGGTGTATATTAAAAATTACTTGAAAACTACCACTAATGAAGAAAYAGATGGTGTTGGTCTTCCAGTCTTCCACACTTTGCAATTGATATTGAAAGATCTCTTAAAAAGCATTTTATTTAAGCATTGATTTTGCTTTCTGTATACTAGATTTAATTATAAAAAAATTATGAACAGTTTTAAATATTCTATTTTAATTGAAATCCCATAAATACATTTTCTAGTCACAGTTAAAAATTTAGTTACATAACTTGTCTTTGAAAGTATCTGATTGCCAAAAAACYACTTTGGCAATTGTTATGAATTTTTTATCATGAATAAGTAACATAAAATATTTATTTAGATAAACTAYGGATTGCTATTTCCTTTTAGCACTCTAAAATAAAAGTTGTGCAACCAATATTTATTTATTCCTTGCAAGTAGTATGAAAAATTTCCTCAAGCAGTGAATAGAATGATTCAAAATAGTGAAGATGGAAATAAGTATTTTTTTCTGGCTTTAAAAGCTATAAAATCAATATGACAACTTATACATACATGTGCACAGTAAGAGCTAKCTGTTTTCATTGCTAGCTTACTTACTCTTTTCTTCCATAGTGAAAGCAGTTCTCCATGTTGTACCCTCAAAAGTACACAATAGTGGAATCATAGAATATAGAATCACAGAATCTAGAATCACAGAATAGTTTGAGGTGGAAGGAGTCAAAGATCATCTAGTTTCCTGTCATGGTCAGAGACACATTCTACTAGGCCAGGCTGCTCCAAATCCTGTCCAATCTGGATTTCAACACTTCCAGTCGCAGAGCATCCACAACTTCTCTGGGCAAGCTGGTCCTGTATCTCACCACTCTCATAATTTACAACKCGTATGCTCAATCTAAATACAGCCTCTTTTGGTTTAAAGACATTCCACCTTGTTCTGTCGCTATAAGCCTTGGTAAAAAGCCTTTCTCTGTTTTTCTTACAAGCCCCTTCCATTCTGAAAGGCTGTCTGGTCAGAAATACCACAATGTTCTCCTTTTTACCCTTCCAAAAATTGATGTGATGACCTTTCTGTAGTCATTGGGATCTTTGCCTGACTGCTGTGACTTTTCAAATACAATGGAGAGAAGTTTAGCAACTATAGCAGCCAACTCCATCAGTCTTCTGCCTTCCTTGTCTGATCTCCTACACATGATAATCAAGAGCTCTCGCACTCTAAGATTTCCTTAAAAAGCAATCAGTTTTATTCATCTTCTTTATCCCTGAGGGCATTTTCTCAGAGGATCCATCCACAAATTCCTCAAAGAACTGAAAGTTCTAAAATTCAGTCTCTTGACTCCACTCTTCCTCTTCTCATGTCCATCAAGAACATGATGACCAAGGCATGGTCACTGTAACCAGGCTGATGGTGGTCTTGCTGTATCTTATTAGTTCTCTGTGTTAGCCAACAGGTCTAGTAACACTTCTCTTGTCAGACTATCACATGGATTAAAAGATTATCTTTGATGCACTCAAAGAATCTCCAGGACTGTTTACAACTTGTTGTATTGATTTTCTAGCAGATGTGAATGCCCCAGCAGGATCAGTGAACTTTTCCTGTAGTTGCAGTAAGAAGGAATTGTCAACATCTTCATCACCAGTAAACACCAATCACAGTGATTTGTTCATTTGGCCTCTACTTTTCATCYGCAAGCTCTCAACCTGTTTGTCATTGTTTTTCAAAGATAGCTCAGTGTAATCAATCCATTTTTTATATATAGAAAGTAACCCCTGCCCCAGTCTCTTTTTTTCCCTCTTCCTATAAAATTCTGTTTATAATGGTTGTTTGCATCCAGCCATGTGATTCATCTTTCCAGGTTTCAGTACTAGTGATTAGATCCTAGCTTTTCAGCGTTCACAGTGAGTTCCACCTTCTCTTTT
>NW_026623238.1:6522504-6534966 GCF_030028575.1 Malurus melanocephalus
ATGACTTAATTCCTTTGAGACATTTCACAGGTGTTTCCAGGGTAGTTCCTAACACATCAGTATTCCCTGGCTCTTTACTCAAAACTCTATCCCCTTCTCTTGGTAAGTCTTCCTACATTTTTGAAGTACAGTGCAGTAATTCATTGTCCTTAATTTCTCTTTATAGCACAATGTTAAAAGGTTCTAAATAYATTTTCCCTACACACTGATAAAAATGAACTTCACAGAACATTTATTCTGTTTGCCAGATGGCCAGTTCCATCCATCTATGAAAGACATGAACTCCTTTATCTGGAAAAGTTTTATTGGCTAGTTTTAAACTCATTGCTTCATCTGTGGCAGTGTTGTTGTCATTTGGTTTTCCATGAGGAGAGATGCACACTTAACCAGATGCTGTAAAACTTCTGTAGGCATTGACAGCTACAAGTTTGAATAGATGCAACTGAAGTTTATTTTTATTTCAATTTATATGGGTAAGAGATCTTTATGGAAAAAGTACACACCATTCAACTGATTCAATTTACAAATTCAACATACCCTTTTAATGTGTGTTGATATGTTGCTAAAAGGCAGCACAAGGCCAAGAACATACAGGTGGAAGGCCTGTCTGAGTATGGTCAGGTGCTCCACTCTCACTCTATTGTCTTGATCACTGACATCAGATATTAATATATTCAGAGTGAATCACAAGTGTTTTGGCTACTGCAGAGTATAGAAAKCTATGCAATAAAACATGACTATTGCACAAAATACCTTGAAGCAAATATTAGCAAATAAAGTRCAACTTCTTTAACTAATAACATAATTAGTTATTTGAGTGCTTAGTGAAACAAGCTTTCCTAATTTGAATAAACTAGCATTTTCATAGGTTTTCTGTTATTTAGTGTGTTGTGGTTAATCTCTGTCATGTACAGTCATACTATAATTAGGATATTTTACACTACATGGAATGTTAATCAAGAGTATTTTGCAAAAAAAAAGGCTTTATAGAAGATTTCCTTTGATTTTTTAATTTTTTTTTGTGCATGAAAAGTGAATCCCATTAGATGAAGTATTCATAATTGCTGAAAATAATATTCAATCAGTTGAAATATTTTAATCTAAATTAATTTATATATTCATTCTCTATTTGAATGGAAAATTATTTTAGCTTAACTGAACACTGACATGTWGATATTAAAAAAGTATTTTGTTTTCAGGTGTTTCAACATAAATGCAAATGTATGTTTGTTCAGTACACAAAATAAGGCCAATGTTTCATATTTTCAATGCAAAACTTCTTACCTTCATTACTAAACTTCTTATGCCATCATGCATAAGCTCTTCATCTGCAACAGTGCTGATAATTTATGTTTCATGCCTATCTCAAAGTCTTGAAATTAACATATGTTCTGCTAGATGATCAAAAAAAAAAAAAAAAACAAAACCCCAAAAAACAGATCCCAGAGGATTCAACATTGATAAAGATCCTAAGGCACTTTCTGATACTTTCCTGACTAAATTCTGTTTCCCATTGGTGCGGGTTCATCCCAGTAGGCATCTCTACCACACAGTTGCTTGCCTGTTCTCCCTCACCCTGGCCTCCAGTGTGACAGGGGAGGAGAAAAGGAAGAGCAAGAGCCAGAAAACTCRTGGGTAGTGATAAAAATGGTTTTAAAAGCAAAAGTAGAAGAAGGAAGAGAGAGAGAAGAGAAAACAAGACAAATGAGGCAAAAAATCAATCACCACCTCCCACAGACAGGCTGACACCCAGCTTCCCATGTGAAAAACAGATGAACTCCCTAAACAAGCTCTCCTGCATTTTACTACAAASCATGATATTATTTGGCATGGAATACCTCTTTTGGTAATTTGGGTCATTGACATGATGACCATACCCTCTGAATCCATTGTGTATATGTGGGCTATATACTAAATAAAATGTAAATTCCCTTTCAGTGCCATGAAGTTATGACAACTTAGACCAAGAATTTTTGCCAGAAGAGGACCTAAAAGATTGAAGTGCAAAGATAAGGAATAGATAACTGCAGTTATGAGGAAATTTCTAACAATACTCCTGTGACAGTCAGTCTCTTAGAACAAAACAAAACAAACCCTACTCTGGCCAATGCAGGTGAATGTTTAATGACCCAGGGTYCAGATCATATCCTGCAATTTGAACTCACAGTAGCAAAAGTTGTGGCACCTGCCCTGAGGCTGAAAATGTTAATTGTCCGCCTGCCTGAAGGTCTGACATTGCAAATAGCTGAAAAACATGGAAGCAGACATCAAAATTTAAAGGCATTCTAGCTGAGTAACAGAGATTTTCTGTGGATATCTGCAAATGTCCAGTATTTCATGCTTGACAGTGTCACTGCTGAGTCTCAACCAGATGGAATTTGCTTGTAGCTGGGTCYAGATGGGTACTGACACATAGCAGTAAAGGGAGAGAGTTTCATGTATGTGAGATGATTGCAGAAATTAAACCAACTTTCTGGTKTTTAATCTAATACTGTGTTACTGATCCTTAATAAAACAATACTTTTAATTCCATTTTAATGGCATCGGTACATCTGTTCTTCTGTCATTTACTTCTGTGGTATCCTTTCTGAGCACAGATCATGGAAGGAAGTGCAAACATGGAAGAGAATTTTGATTATCATTTCAAGGCAAGKTTTCCTAAAGGTAATTACACAGTGGTTTTGGTTTGTTCTTATGTTTTCCTCTTTCCCTTGGGTCATAGCTTAACCCCAACTGGCAATTAAGCATTTTACAGCCACCTGCTCACTCTCCCCCAGTGGAATGAGAGAGAAACAAAAAGGTAAGAGTGAGAAAACTCAGAGGCTGAGGTAAATGCAGTTTAGTAATTAAAATAAAACAATAAAGAAGAACAATGAAGCTGATGAAGGTTCTAGAAAAACATGTCCTATGAGGAGCAGCTGAGAGAACAGGGGTTGCTTAGTCTGGAGAAGTCTCACAGGGACCTCACTGATCTGYATAATCACGTGAAAGGGGTTATAATGAGGTGAGGGTTGGTCTCTTYTGACGCATCTCAAGTGAAAGGACGAGAGAAAATAGCCTTAAGATGTGCCATGGGAGATCCAGATTATACATTAGAAAAAAAATAATTAACTGATTTTTTTTTGTGGCAATTGCTGAAGCACCTGTAAACTGGTATTTTCTACTATTATTATCTAGATGGAAAGAAAATGGGAGCATCCACAAAGATRCCACCATAGATGATACTGTTGGTTTTGCTATCAGAACATTTAGAAGTGGTTAAACTAGCTGAGAAGAAATTCTGGGTTWGAATGTAGCAACATTGTACAGGAAAATTCTATTAACCTCCACTTTTAGAATAGTGTAGTTATGAAGAGGAACGTACATAATAGTGGTATTGTGTTAGGAYGATGTACACAGGAATTTCCTGATATAAGAAAGAATAAACTGGTCAGATTATTTATAACAAAGGAATCCTAAAGATACTCTCCCTAAAGAAAAACTGACTACTAGCCTTTTCTTCTACCTAATGGAGGTCCTCAAATCACTGATAATTAAGTCAAAGTTGGAATTGTTCAAGAAAAACTTTTTAGCTTTTAGAAATAATCTAATGATGAATTCAGATAACACAATGAAAGAAGATAATTTCTTAGCAGCCCTGCRGAGTATTTAGCACTTCTAAAAGCATGCACTTTAAAATCTGCAGGATCATCTTTACCACACCTTTGAAAGAGCTAGACAAGGTGAACTCTGTCTGGAATATGTTATTTTTCAATAAATCTTTTTTAACATTGAAGAAGAAAATTAAAACCATAAAATCATAAAGTGGATGGAGATTATTTTATGGGGCAGTGGACACTTGCCATGTGAGCATCAATCCTAGGCACAATCATGTGAAGTTTAATGGAGAGTTTAATTGCTTAAGATAGACAAAGAAATGCTGCGATTAGTGCTAAGACAAATATCTTTGTGAGAAAATCTGTCTCACCCAACTACACTGATCTGTTGCTTGTGAAATTTCAGCATTGTACATTAAATCTTTTAGATTATTTCCAGTCTGGAAAACTGCACTGTCTGAACCAACTATTTGCACAGATTCACGTGTCTATCTTCTCTCTTAGGCTAGATAAAGAAAGTCTACCTGACAATGAATGTATTTCTGATTTGCTGTRTACTGACCTGAAGTAGTTACACCTGTGAGCTATGCTACCAATAGGCAAACAATTCAAGGTAGRAAGTGGCCACATAAAGGAAACCTGGTGGACAGAATATAGGTTCACCCCTTTTATCAGCAAAATTTGATTTAATTAATTGAGTCTCTTCTACATGAATTGAATTGTCCTCATCCCACAATTAGAATATATTCRGAGTACTGATCCTAACCTATACTTTATATTTGCATTGTTCTACATATGTCASAGACAAATAGTTTTGTAAATCCCACTGACATTGCCACGGAAAATGTAGGGTTTTTTAAAAAATCTGTCTGCTTTCTACTACAGAACATTCTTATGAGTAGCTCACTTTGCAGCTCTGTAATAGAAGAAAAACATATAAACTATTAATGTGATAGATGAATTAGTTATCTTTTTTATAAAACTTCTATAGATACTACTCTATAAAGAARGATTAGGGGAAATATTATGATACTGTAACACTGACATGAAGGAAAATTAGGATGAACGTAAAATTATGGTGTTTTGGTGTTTGGTGATACATGCACAACAAAGATGACTATGCAATATGTCATGTTATTGATAACCATGATTTCCAGCTGAAAACAGTCAAGCCATCTGCTCTCATTTTTAATTTAAATATCTTACAACTGCTCACAGCTGAATCAGCAATGGCTATAAGCAAAAAAGTAATATTTAAGGAAAATATGTCATTCTGAATGTCATTTACTATCACAAAATATACATAATKATTTCTATTACAAAAAATGTTCTTATGCTTCTAAACTGCCATCTTCCCCCAAATAAAAATATTAGAAAACAGCATTAATATTTAATAAATTATTATTCCTTAATCAGAGCAACACCTACATATTACCACACTTTTAGACATCAATATTCTTGCTGTATATAATGCAACACTTAAAGTTATAATGAAAGCATATTGAGAACATTGGGAATATTCACTATAGTGTATTAAAGTGTACAAATAATATATGATACTATATATAAKATATGATGTTATATATAAAAGCATATTATAAAATATTGCAAGGCACTAATTGATAAACCAATCAACAGATGAATATATGAACTATAAATGGCATTTTAGGAATACAATATCCTTGTTGCTGCATTGATAAATGTGACCATTAGAAGCAATATTTGTCCTGTTTATAAGTCTCCAGTACTTTGYTGGTTCATGAAAAGCAAATCTACAATACAATGACCAATGCATGYAATGTTACCCAGTGTAGGTGTGCTTCAGTATTAAATTTTTTATTATTGCAATAAGATTATGTTTCAGAGTGTAAAACAGAATGGACAACAGCCAAGATAAATACAGACAATTTAGTGTTTTTAAGTACCAGCAATCAAGCAACCAYAACTGTTCAAATTGAATGCRTGATTGCTGTTTGCAAAAGRATCATACAAAAATTATCATAGAACWTCCYGAGTTGGAAGGGACCCACAAGGATCATTGAAATTCGAAGCAATTATGTGTTCCAATATGTGTATAAGGTTCACATTTTACCACCCTCATGGCTGCTGAATCACAATCAGGTGAATTCAGTTCTGGCTTCAAATTCCAGTGTACTTCCAATTCTATTCTTTTTCCTTCACTTAAGCACAAATGTCGATATTTATGAAACAATATGTTCTTTCTAATGGTTTTTGATGATATTCAGAGCACTATCAAAATGAGTTAAACAGGGTACAATTCTGTTTCAGGAATTTTAGCCGAAGAGTAAGGGCCCTTTCTACTGYCATTAGGCTTTTTCAAATGACACTGTAGCAGATTAACTATCTAAAATGTTTCTGAAAATACATCTTCAGAACTGTGTTTGATGTTCTTGATTTTCAGAAAATATAATGTAAATTCCAGAAAAATGTGATGCAAATTCCTGGGCTCTACCTTTAATAAATGTTCTTTTTAATTCTACTTTATTTCTATAGAAGAAAATAAGCATGTTTATGAATAAAGCTAAAACAATCTTCTCAATACACTCTATTTTAATTTTAGAGAAGAAAAAATTGCTGAAGTTTCCCCTAGGCATTTTCMCAAACACAGTCCAATGCAAGCTAAATATCTCAGAGATGGTTTTGTATTCTTGTGTTTGGGGTATGGAAGACAGGTTTCATACTGTTAAATACTAAATATTGCTACCGAAGAATTACCAAAATTTCAGTCAAAAGAATTTATTGCATCAATCCAAGGATATAGTTCTCATTGTTTTAAATAAATTAGATCWTGGTTGTGATTTCAGGACTCCGGGAATAACTACTGGTAAAATAATTATGATTTTTAACTATAGATGTTTTTTTAGTATCACAACTAGGAAAAAGAAAATACGAATGCCAAAAAAAYAGAGTTTGAATTAAGAAGTGAATACTTTTGTTAGAGATTGTATTGTCTCTGTAAAGGACTTTCCCGGAAGTTTTACTATGAAGAATGTGTCCAAATTTGAATTACTAAAATACTTTCTTTACAATAGCAATAGCTTGTATCAGATCAGTAAAAGGATTTTTAAACATGTTTAAAGAAAAGTATTCAAGACTTTGTGAATACTGTCTGGTAGATAATAATAGTAATTAAAATAAAACAGTTAGAAAAACTTAACCTTATTATATGAAAGTGAAGTATTTGTTGTATGAAAACAAAGTCTCTRTAATAAAAGAGGCMTTCAAGATTTTTGGGGGAGAAAAAMAATGAAATTGCATAAATATCTTAAATCTCAAATTCTGAGATATTCCAGGATATTCTTCTTAGTCAGTGTAATTTAGCACATTCCTTTTCTTGAATATATAATAGAAACAAAAACAAGCAAAAGAAGCTGATGATTTGCTGAATCAAAAGAGCATTTCAATAACTGACTAGCATTATACCAAGAAAAGTATAATCTCAATGTATCAGGGACAATTGGAGTAATGAATATCTTTATTCATCAGCATATGCTGACTTGATGAAGTTGCAATTTGCTCTAGTGTTAAAATTTTTTTGTCTATTTCTCTGCTTTCACAGAAAGAAAGACAAACTGTGATTAGTGATGTGAAGGTAAAGATGAGAGGAAAAATTCCAAATTATTTAATTCAGAGTCTCTATGTTTAAAGAAAAAAAACTCCCCAAAATTATAATTTGTTTAATAGTACATATTCCTAAACCTGATAAAATATATTTCATATTATGACAATAAATCATAAAATTCTTATTAAAGTTAGTGTGATGGAAGAAAATCAAATGTCACACACATCTTAAGCAAGATCAAGAAGGAGGATCTGGGTTAATAGTTTTCATCAGCCATGTGGGAGCCATTACTGGGAACATAAAGGACATGAGGACTTGTACAACCTGACTGAGAGCGGGCAGGATGGGTTTACCAAAGGCAAAATATGCCTGAGCAACCCAGCTGTGTGTTGTGATGAGATAGATGACTCTGTGGGTAAAAGGAGAGCAGTGGATATTGTGTTCTCTGACAGTAAGTCTTGTAGTCAGCCTGGCTTCACATGGACTGGGTAAGTGGCCAGTGAGGTGGATGGAAAATTGGCTGGGCCAATTTTTTGCAACATAAGTTGCAAAACTTATGTTATTAAGTGATTAATGATTCCAACTGGTTTCTAGTGGCATTACTCAAGGATTGCACTGAGACCAATACAGCTCCATAACTTTGTTGAGGTGACACATTTTAGAACTCAGCAATTTGGCAGGCAATATCAAACTACGGGGAACAATTAACATGGTGCTATTCAGAGGGACACAACCAGCAGAAGAAAGCCCATGAGTGTCAATAAAACAAAATGCATTCTTTCACCTGGAACGAAATAATTCAGTGCAACAGGACAGATTATGTGAAGTTTTATTATAAGAAGCTTTACGGAAAAGGATCTGGCAGGTCCAAATGGAAGGTGGGCTACCACATGCAGAGAAGAAAACTCACCACATACTGTGAGGCTCACCACACACTGTGACAAGACAAAAAGCAACAGGCACGAGTTGCAACACAGGAAATTTTGATTAGACATAAAGAAAAAAAAAAAATAAGCAGGAAGTTGGTCAGTTTCCTGGAAGTGTTGGAGAAATCTACATCCATGGAGATGGTCAGAACTTGGGAGACAGCCCAAGCTTTAATTGAGCAACCTTCTTTATTTGGACCTGCTTTGAGGGGGTTTTACAATATGGCGTATAATGCTTTCTGCCTGAAACTTCTACAGYAATAAATAATATACTTAGAATTGAGTATTGGATTTTTTTTTTGTGTTCTTGTAAGGCAAAAGTCAGAATTAAAATGCAAAGTTTCAGTCAAAAACAATTTCTTTTCAACTCTGGAAATTTTAGACAGTTGAAGGGAAAATACACAAAATATTTACTTCCTTATTACTAGAAAAGATGTGATTCAAGCCTGAGCTGGCAGAATTTTCTATAACTAAGTTGTCCCTGCAAAATTAATAGATTAGTTTTTTTTTTTTAGACAGAAGTAATAAAATTCCAAGGTATAATTTAATTTAAAAAAAATCCAGGATATTCTTTATTAAAAAAAAAAAAAAAAATCAGTAAATTGTAGCATATCACTGATATATTTAAYGTATTTTTCAGGGCTAAATATTTCAGGACAGATATAAAAATTTGAAAATATTTGTAAGAGCTATTAGGAACATATTTTTAGCAAGAGATTACATGAAATGTAAGAATTGGTGCTAGTTTTTATTAATATTTCAGTATTGACCGCTCCATTTAGGCTTTTTACTTTGCTTTGAAATACTAGTTTCTTTATATATTAAAGTTTGGAAAACTGGGATATTGCTGATTTTATAAATTCTTACTTTTTGAAATTGCTGATTAAGATTGTTAACACTTTGGACTTTTATTGAACTTAGACATTTTTTCYCTTAGACTTTGGAGACCATTAAAAAGCCCCAGTAAAAGATGTGAGAGGTACAATATTCATTTTATCAACTTGGCCATCTGAAGAGTCATTGTAATAATGCAGGATTCTGAGTTATTGAGATTGTTTGAAAGAAGTAATATAGTTTATGGTTCAGTTGGGTGTAATTTTGCATGCAACTCAAGTACTGTACATATGAAAAAGGCACAGCACATCATAACTGTATATTGAATATACTACACAGTTTTATTATATATGGTAAATTCATGCAAGAGTGCCAAGTCTTTATATTGTTCAGTTCAGAACTAGGGTGGGAGCATTGTGGTCATTTAAAAAAAAAAAAAAAAAAAATCTAGTTTTACAGTAGTTTTTTCTAGTCATTACCATCTGGGATGTATGTTGTATTATTTGTTTGCAGTATTTTAGTCACTGGCTGTGGGAATGATTTCCCATTACAATATGCTAATGCTTTTTGTGTTAGTGATAATGGCAGAACTGAAGATCTAGGAGTGCTAAGTTAACTATCTTCCTTCTCATATTGGTCTGGGATTTAAGTCCTAGTGYCTCAGTGTAATACTGACACTCAACAGTAGAACTGGACAATCAGATATGATAGGTTTTCACTATGAAATTATTTCCTTGCTCACTATGGGTGAAATTCAGCTCTGCTGTGCAATGAGAAGCTAGTTTAATATCTTCTTTACCATGTCAACCTCAGTCAGATTTTATCAATTYCGGCAAACTGTTTTGTTAAAGAGTGCAAAGCAAATAAGAAATGGCAGCAAGCATTATGTTGAATGTGTTTGATCCSCCATCCTAAATTACCAGCAGTAATTATGGCAGCCATTTCTTCCATCATGAATYGAACCCTCAGTTTGTCCTTAAAGATGCACTTTTATCAGTATGACATCACTCWGTGTGATTTAAAACAGCTAGCAAAGAACAAGATTAAAGCTAACACCAAGTAGTTTTTCAGTGTCAGAGAGCCTATAGAGGCCATGACAAGCTAACATTTTAACCAGAAGAGAGTATACAACTCACTTCCAGATAATCCCTCCCTTGTAATGTGACCTGGATGATAAGTGTTTCTGGAAGTTTATTCTGTGATTTAGACGTAACATAGGGTGAAAGAGCTTCATTTTCCTTAACCAAGTTTGTGAATATGGATGAAAACCAGAGCATATATGTAAAATATTGCTATTATTCCCATAATCAATAATAGTAGTTGCATAGCTGAAATGTCCTACCCTGTATGTGGAAGGACTCTACATAAAAGATTAAGTTAGAAAAATAGTATGTCTATTTTAACTTTCACTGTGACATTTTATTTATTTTCTTCTGTACTTCAAGGATCAGTTGAAGCCATCTTTTTAATAATGAGATTTATGTAGCAAGAAGGATTAACTGAAGTCTCCGGGTTTCCCGAATACTTTCTTTAATGGTTTGTAATGTTCCTTTGACATTTGTAATTAGTCAATTGCCTGTATGATGCTACAAATGCTCCCTCAGATAGTGCCAGTAGTTACTAGTCTATACCCGAATTTTGGCTTCAGTAATTGAAATTAAGCTTTTGTAGTACAGGGAAGATGTAAATGAAGGTGAAGAAATCTTACAGGGGAATGCTGAGGTACTACTGTACCTACACTTTTCCCCTCTTATCCTACATTAGACAATTTTGTTCTTCATCAGGAATTTACAAAAGACTTTCTGCTGATTTTCACTGAGTTGAAGCGCAATCTACTGAAGTAATCTAATAAAAGACACAAACCCTTTTCTCCTTTGGACATATTTTGCAGATTCACACTTCACTATGCAGTCTGTTGGGATTTAATTCTTAGAAGACATTTATCTGTAAAATTAAAATGAGCAATTTGGATTAGTGTCAATACTCTTCTGCTTGATAAGAAAGATGTTGATTTTTTTTTTTGTTTTGATTTATTATCATCATCATCATCATCGAAATTGTTATATAAGAAAAGAAATATACAGCCTCCAGGAGAAGAAAAAACAAAAGCACCTAAGAAAAATACTGTACTGTCCTATCTTTCAAAATGGAAATGGGTGTACTGCTTTTCTCCTCCTGTATTATTGTCATAGTCATGTTCAACTCTTTTTCGGTATTCTATACACTGCAGGTTGTTCTTCATATCATGTCTCCTCTGGGTTAAACCATTAAGGGAAACTGCCTTAGGTGAAGATGTAAGATGCTATGACTAGAATATATTACAGACAGCCAAAACAGATATTTTCAGTTGATGGCCAAAGGTATAGTGACAAGTAAAACCAAAATCCATGTGAATTTTCTCTATCCTAATTTTCACCTTTGTTTTCTCTCTCATTTGTTTCGYCATCTACTTTCCTCTGCTTCTTTGATAATTTCAGTCTCTCAGTTCCCTCTGGATGACATTTTAATTTCTTCACAGCTTTTTTTATGAGACAAAATTAGAATATCAATTTCTCTGTGTTCTTCACTTATTGCTTGGAGACATGTTAGTATATTTTACTACACCTTATGTAAACRTGTAATATCATGTAATGTATTTTTAAACTCCTTATTGTATCTCAAGTCATGTGGAGAACAATTCTGCCTTTATGTCTGGACTCAGTTCATTTGTGTTAAAGGTTAGGCTCCCACTGGGCTGCCTAATGTTTGTATCAGGACTGTGGTAGTTAATGTTACTATATTAGCATGACAGTATAAAAATTATTCCACAGTCAAAAGCTGAACTTTACATATCCCCATTAAAAGGCAGATAAGGTTTTTTATGAGGTTATGGACTAATAAAGTGTTAATTGAAGCTACATCAGCAAGTAGTTTCCGAAGAAGTGAAGAAACTATTAATACACTTAAAAATGCATAAGCATGAGTTAAAAATGTGTATATTTTAACTGTTAAATATAAAACTGCTCACTTGTTAAATAGAAAACTGTGAATGGTTTGGTTTTTTGTTGGTTTTTTTTTTTTTTTTCCAACTCCTGTCATTCCTGGCCTCTACCTTTAGGATTTCTGTATTCTTTTGAAATTAAGTCATCCCTGAAGTTCACCATCTATTGCCAATGTGCAATTCACATGTATAGCCTACGAAAACTAAYTCAGATCCCTGCTGCTGGCCAAGGCTGGGCTAATTAGATATGGTGGCAACACCTGTGATAACACAGTTAAGACGAAAATCAAAACAAAGAGTTCTTTTCTAGCCAGAGAAGAGGAGGAGGTGAGAACATGTGAGGGAAACAACACAGASACACCCAGGGCAGTGCAGAAGGAGGGGCAGGAGCTGCTCCAGGCACCAGAGCTGAGATTCCTCTGCAGACCCTGGTGAGGAGCATGGAGGAGCAGCGGGGCCCTGCAGCCCATGGGGCCCACAGGGGATCAGAGATCCACCCACAGCCCACGGGGATCAGAGATCCACCCACAGCCCACGGGGGAT
>NW_026623238.1:6535281-6559236 GCF_030028575.1 Malurus melanocephalus
GGGGACACCCATGGAGAGAGGGGGCCCTGCTCCCAGGCTGGAGCAGCCTGGCCTTGGGGACTGCACCCAGGGACAAGTGACCCACGGCACAGCAGCTTTGGGAGGACTGTCTGACCATGGAGGAACTCACATTGCAGCASTTTGGGGACAGATGCAGCTCATGAGATTGGACCCACGCTGGAGAAGTTCACAGAGAACTGTCTCTCATGGGAGAGACCCCATGGCATAGAGGGGAAGGACTCCTCTCCCTGAGCAGTGGAAGAAGATCTCGGTGATGAACTGACCAAACCCCCCCCCACCCTGCCCTCTGCTGTTGGTGGAAAGAAGGGAGGGATTATGGGGAAGAAAGGGTGTCTTTAAAGGCTTATTTTGCTTCTCATTATCTCCCGCTGTGTCTGTTAGTAATAAATTCACTTTGTAACTTTAAATTCAGCCTGTTTTGCCCTTGGAGTGTTTTTTCCCCAGTTCCTTATCTTGACTGATGACCCCTTTGTTAGTTTAATTTTTTTTTCTCTCATCATCCCAGCTGTGGTGGGGGAGAGCAGAGTGAGCAGCTGTTGTGTGTCCTGGAGTTTGGCCAGAATCAAACTATGACACAAGGTCACGTAAGCTCATAAAGAGCTCTGGCCTCCCTGGACAGCAGCARCCAGCAGAAACAAATCAAGATCAAGGGGACCCTTTATCTTTCCTTCAGCAAGAAGGCATCAGTTGTAAAGAAAGGGGTGAATGGAGGGTAGTCCATGCTGACAGCGGAAAGTGAAATCCTTCTTTGGMCTCCAGGTGCCTCTTTACAATAGGTATGGGCTTTGTACGTGGCTGAGTGCTGTGGTTGACACCTGAAGGATGAGATGCCATCCAGAGGGACCTGGACAAGCTCAAGCAGTGGACCCTTGGGAATACCATGAGGTTTAACAAGACAAAGTGTAAAGTGCTGCACCCTGGCTTGGGAGAACCCCCAGTATCAATCCAGGCTGGGGGATGAACAGACCCAGAGCAGCCCTGCTGAGAAGGATTTGGGGGTGATGCTGGATGAGAGATTGGACATGGCCCGGCCATGTGCCCTTGCTGCCCAGAAAGCCAAATGTGTCCTGGACTGCACCCAAAGCAGCGCAGCCAGCGGGGCAAGGGGACGGATTCTGCTCCTCCACACCCCTCCAGTGAGACCCCCACCTTGAGTACTGAATCCAGCTCCAGGATCCAGCACAGGAAGCATATTGACCTGTTGGAGTGAGTCCCGAGTTGGTTATCAAAACTATTAGAGGGATGAACCACCCAGGAAAGGCTGAGAGAATTGGGATTTTTCATCCTGGAGAAGAGATGGCTTTGGGGGTGACCTAATTGCAGCCTTCCAGTACCTGAAGGAAGCATGCAAGAAGGACAGAGACAATAGAAGAGTGTGTAGTGACAGAACAAAGGGGACTGACTTTAAATTGAAAGAGAGAAGGTTTTGATTAGGGGTTGAGAAGAAATTCCTGTTATAGTGAAGCATGGTCCCTGACCACGGCAGAGGGGTTGCCACTAGGTGATCTTTAATGTCCCGTAAAACCCAAACCATTCTATGATTCTATGATGAAATTCCTGAGTTTTCTTAAAGCATCAACTAACAAGACATCATCTACATCCTACTTGCTCTGTTTACCTCTATGAAAGTGTAATATTATTCTTTTCTGCACCAGAAAATAAAATATATATGGATTTGAATACAATAATTTTATGGTATTTCATAAGCAAGATTCTCTGATGCTTTTAAGTGCTATATCTTGATTTATTGAATAATTTAGTGAACAACTTTATGTGTCCCCAATTTCTGGTTGCTACTTTGATATGAAAAGCCTTATCTTTTATGAAGAAAAATGCATATTTTACATTACATTGTGTTTGTATTTAAGTATTTATAGATGAACTTGTTTTGGGGGTTCTGTTCAGAAAATATCTGCTGAGGGTGTGTGTGATACCTGTAATTTCTTCTTTCTCAATATGATGTAGTACTAACAGATTTATCCAGCACTTCTACCTAATTATACTTGAGCTGTCTCAGTCTTGACTGATTGTTTGGGTAATATTAATATATGAGTGGTGAAGAATTTTTATGAAGATAAATCCCATTAAGGCTGACATTTTATTAACTAGTTCTCGAAACTTGCTGGATATTGCTTCTTCTCTGACAAAGCTAATTAATTTTGATAAATATTACCATACTAACATCCTTGAATGTAAACACTTTAGGCGTTATCATACATTAATTTAATTTCTAGTTTGATCAGCATTTACAATTGTTAACAAGYTTTATTTGTATTTTCTCCATGGTATCATCATGCTGAGTTTTATAATCAATAGAAGTTTACAAGGTGTTAAAAATTGCTTTTCTTATCTTAGATGCTAATTATAACAATACTACATTTTGCCAGCCTGTGTTTTTCTGAAGTTATTCTCAATATATCATGTTGCTTTCAGATTTTTATTAACTCTAATTTTTTATCCTCTCTTTTCACTTACCATTTCTGCCCCTTGACTACCTGAAAAATTGTACACTGGAGATATTTTGTTTTTTTTTTTTTTTTTTTTTTTAAAATTATCCTTAAGGATGGGTCTGCCTTCTATTTCCTGTTATAGTACAAAGAAATACAAAATGAAAAATGTTATAATGTATTGAGACAGTTAATGTAAACTGTGTCTCCACATAAAATATAAGACATACCTCGAAAACCTAATTTTCAAAATRTGAAAAAGGCTGAAATTCATAAAATTTGAGATTAGTTCTCATATACATTTAATATCTTTCAGAGAGAGAAAACAGAAAATATAATTTACTAATACTTGCTATGAGTAATATGGTAATGGATTTCAGATGTGATAAAGAATAAATTCATGCAATAAGAGTGAGCAAAGTAAAGAGAACAAAAATTTTGGGTTTGTGCATAACTCCTATTTCATTACTTAATATCAATGATAATATCTCATGGGATCTCTACTGGTATTAGTCTGCATTACAGACAAGATGATTATACAAATAATTGTATTATTACAGTTATTACTATTATTATTACTGCTATTAGCTTTCCCAGTTTTATTCCTTCCCCATTTCTAATTTAAACAGTACAACATATTTTCAGAAAAGCACATTTAATGAACATACAGTTTATTTCAGATCATGCACCTGAAATGAAACTTAGATTAAAAATTTAAATAACAGTTTAACCATTAAATAGTTCTTAATTGAAAATAGAAACTTAAGGAATGTTTCTGCAAATTTCATCCAATTTCCATTGGTTTCAACTGTATATGTTTATAATCGTGTTCAATTTGACTTTTTAAATAGATTTTAGAAATAGTGTTCTATAATCAAATTTATAAACTTCCACTCTTCCATTATCTGTTCACCTGCATATGCAAATATAAAAGATGAGATTCCATTGAATAGAATTCTTCCCTCTACCTTCAGATGGGTGAGTTTGAAACTTGAAGACCATTTGAACATATGAATTTGGGACTTTTGTTAGCAAGAGGTATTTCCCTTGATGAAATGTTACTAATTACTTGTGGGAGAAGATAGGTTACTCTATAGTACTCTTTTATTTAAGTTACAGAGCAAAGCCCTTTTCTTGTTGAAATTCACAGCTAGAAAGAAAGAACTCATGTCTGGTTTTGCAAGTATTTAGATGTGACATGCATAATCAAATTTAATTTTAAAAATTCATTATTTCTTGAGACAGGTACAAAGAGTACTGGAAGCATGCAAAGTCAAGTATAGGGAAATCAGGAAATGAAATTTTTATTCTCTGTATATTGAAACCAGCTATTTTTCTAATAATTTTCATTATGATAGATGGATATCTGTTCTGTATTGAGTGGCCTTGTCTCATTTCTTAGCCCAGATGGATTTTTGGACCCTGTGGCTAAAGTCAGAAAAAACTGTCCCATAAATTCTAAGCAATGTGTCCACAGTCACCCACTGGAAGTGTCGGAAATAGCAATTCTGATTCCGAAATTTTTATTTCAGTTTTAGGGAACAACCACATTCACAGCCACAGCAACAATATAACATTGACATAATCTATAATAACAGTAATTATAAATAATGTATTCAAGCTTTAGATGAGAAATTCCTTTCCGTAAATAGGCATGACATTCTCCAAGTAAGTCAGTGAATGAGTGTCTGCATGATGAAAAGCAAACGTGCCTCTCCAGAATTCTAAAATACTCCAACACGAGTGGTGAATCTCAACACTAAAATCCCCCCCATCAGCATCCAACCTATCCACAGAAACTTTGAAAGTTAGAAATTTTGGCATGATTAATGAAGCTATGAGCCACAACTTTGTGAAAGACAAATTACAGACATGATAGAGCAGATGTAAATCAGAATTGATTCAATGAGGGACAACGAGAGCTGACACAGGCATGTGTTGGCAAAGGCCACAGTTTAGCCCAAGTTTTATTAAAAAGCCAAAGACATAAGAGAAAAAAAAAAAAAAAGAGGAGAAATCATTCAGCAATTATCATCAAGAGAAATCAAAACAAGACAAATACAAACCCCAAACTTAAACCCCTTAATATAAGTATTTTTTATATTGGTAATAGTCTCATTGGAAGCAATTACCACTGTCCTGAAATTTCAGATATGCAAGTAAATTCTGACTTATGACTTTCTTTCCCCTAGAAAAGGCTAAACTCTTTCTTAATATTTGCAGACTTCAGAGCATCATAATTAAGATAAGCACCTAGGCATGGAAACTGACTGTGCAGATTACCTCCACAATATCTGTAGGAATGGGACTTAGACAGCAAAGGAAAAAGATCCAGACACTAGGGAAGTAGGGGCAAAATATGGCCTGTTTCCTGATACCCTTATATAAAATAAAATTTTCTCTAAAATTTAGTTCCATCCCAGTTTTCAGTTATTTTGGCTTACAGAAATGTTTGTCTAAGGATAAATATTTTTTGAAATCGCTCCAGGTCCATATATGGAGCCATGTAGAAAAGTGGAAAAGATGAACTGCAGATGATGTACCCAATCACTCAGAAAAAGTCCCTGTTAAGAAAGTGACAATCTTTTGTTATGAAATTTCCTACAGACAAACAAAACCCTACAGAGCCAAAGAAAGCTGTTGTCCTAGTAATTTAGACATTGCTATAACCATCAAGCTTCCGTCCATTCTCCAGCTTTCACAGCTCCTAGTGGCTAAATGTTTCCATGCTCTTTCCTTTTCCTTTATACAGGCTTTCCTTCCAGGTTAGTCTTTATAGTATCCTTCTGTCAGGACTTAACACAGTCTGTCATAGGAGGAAGCTCTCACAAGATAAGCCACCAAAACATGCCCAGATGGCAAACAGGAGGGCTTTAATTTCAGGCTTACAAGAAGGTGAAATGTTTGTAATTAGCACACCAGATGAGATTCTACTGTTCAGACTGTTGGAAAAGTACAGGTGCAACAACAGGAAGATGCCAGACCTGGTGAGGCAGATCTGGGYAACCTATTCAGACAAAAATTCCCACCATGGCACACTGTGGGAAAGGAAGAAACTGCTTACACGCATGCCATCCTAAGTTGTGGGAATCACAATGTATGTCTGCTGAGTAACCATCCATGAGGGTGTTTAGGGAAAGATTGCATGTGGCACTCAGTGCCATGGTCTAGTTAACACAGTGCTGTTAAATCATAGGTCGGACTGGATCATGTCAAAAGTCTTTTCCAGCACAGTTGTTTCTGTGATTCTGTGACTTGGACTTCATAAAAGTGCTTTCTCCATAAGAATATACTCTGGGGATCCCACCACGGAGAAGACCAGAAGAAGGGCCAAGGGAGACACCACAGGAACCCATGTGGTGGTGACTATAATATCTCTCTCTCTCTTTCTCCCCACCCCATTCCTGTTTCTACCTGTCTCTCTCATATTTACTGTTAAATACAGTCCATACTCTTTAGTATATGGTAGCTTAACTCAGGCAGAGCCATCTTTTAATAACCAGATCCTAATATTATTCCAGTGGATCRTAACCTTAATTGGTGTCAGGAGTGGGATCCTATCGTTATTCCAATGAAACATAATCCCTTCCTGGGGTGGCTTCTCTCTCCTGCCAAAGAAAACGCTCTCTGGTTGGCTCCTATACCATGACATGCTGCACTCACATAGCACAACATTTTCCAGTGTTGTCCTTCAAAAAAATGCAAAGCTACTGACAGTTATTACCAAAAAAAATAAAACTTTACTTTGTTTATTGATTTCGTAAGATTGCAAGCATGAACACTTTTTTCAATAGTGGCTGCATAACCCTGCTCCTGCATGGGCTCCTCCATAAGCTGCAGGGGAAGCTGTGCTTCCACACCTGCAACACTTTCTCCCCTCATTCATCCCTCACTTCTGTGCCAGCAAAGATGCTTTTCTCACTTGAATAGATCTTTTTAAGCCTAGAAAAGTATGTTTTATTATAATTTTGGAATCATCAATGCATCATCCTTGTGGCATTGCTCTAATATTGTATCACCAAAATTATTTTCGAGTGATGAAATCATGTCGTGCATCAGTAAAATGCCCCTATTGTGATTGTATGTTTATCTTTAATATAATATCACTGGCATAAACAGGTTCTGAGGGTTGAAGTTTAAACAGAAATAATTGATAGCATAGTACAAATAAGTTTATATATATGTATATAAATCTTTTAAATTAGTTTCATTTTGATTCATTTAAGCAAAGCATTCGTAAGAGAAGATATTTGTATGCAAGGGGATATTGCCTTCATAATAACAACAATAAAGATTCTGATTTTAACAGCTGCATGAAAATGTATGCTTGTATTAACGGACATGAAAGAAATTCTATCAGTGGAGAAGCTCCAGAAAAAAGAAATATTGAAGGGAAAGTACCAAATAGCTTGATGGCTTCCTATTAAAAAAAGTTTTAGGAAGTTATATGACCTGAGATACAATAGGTGAACTTTATTTAGATTCATGTATATATGCAAATGCACAAGTTTGGATGGAACAAAACTTTGTGTGTATGTGTGTGTGTGAGTTTGTGTGCGTGCTAATAGCTTGCATATTTTAAAATGTATAAACCTTCCATTTAATTTTTATGTCTCTCTGTTTTAGCTCCCAGAACTCAGTTTTTTAGCATGACTATCAGGCCAGAAAATACCATTTTGAAAGGATTCAGCCATCTCTCATTTTCCAAGGGAAATACATCTTCCTTCCATATAACTTTTTACACTTTTTTAAAGCACCAGAAATTGAACAGAAAGTGATCAAGACAGGGGATGTGACAGGGAAATATCCCTTTATGTAACCAGAGGTCTGATGGGGAAAAAATGAAAACCCGTTGTTGTTCTAAAAGTTATAACTGCCTTAAGACTATACACAGCCTTTCTTTTGTTTCATCACACAACATTCCATTTAATATCTTTTAAATATACTAGTAATGTTAGGAAGGATAAAAAACTAATTAAGTGAGGCATTTTTTATGTTGATTACATTTTCATATCCTGATTGATGCAGGACCTTGCAAAATATTTAGCAGACCATATTCATAAAACACATTTTTGTATATGATAATGGCTACTCATTGCCTGCGAATGAGGGCTATTTAACAAAAGAAGCACCATTGAAAGAAGTCATATGTATGATAAAATGGACACATATGCACTCATTTGAGTATGAACTAATCAGAAAACAGTAATGGCCCAAATGTTTAACCTTTTAAACAAAAGGGCAGTTTTTCCCTTTTTTTTGTGGTAAAAGTTTAGGCTGTGCTCTTAGCATGGGATAAAAAATACCCCATCAGTTCACAATTTGAGTTGAATCTTCAAAAGATATTTGCATTAATAAATTCATGGTAGAAAATAATGACCCTGCAAAGTTATCCAGTGTATCTATTTCATACCAAGGCAGGCTCAGCATAAAGAGACAACTGTCTAACCTGACCTTAAAGAAGTTCACCTTTCAGTCTTTCCAGATAATTCAATGCTTCTGAAGACTCAGCTTTACAGAGTTTAATAATCATTATACCTGAATCTTTCACACAGTGATCAAAATCTTTGGCATTGTTTATGGTGAGAAGATTTTTATTATACCATCTCTGGAAAATATCTTAAGTTCAATTTATCAAAAAACGGACTCCAGGTTTTTGTTTTTTTTTCTCTTAGGTCATTCTTTTTCATGTCTGATCATTCTCACAGCTGTCTCCAGTATCCCATTTGTACACATCTTTCTTAACAATAACCCAAACTGACTACTATATGCTAGCTAAAACCTCAATAATGTTGAAAACATTTGATGGATTATTCACATTTCATGTTAGTTAAACTGATATTTAAATATGTCAGAATGATATTTGCTTTTTGCACAGGGTGTGACATTGGTGGCTCATGCTGTGCTTGTCATCTATTTGCTTAAGATCAATACCAGATCAACAGCTCCCTAACCCATTGTTCCCCATCATATTTTCATACGATTGACCACTGCAATCTAAATAAATACCTTTCACTTCATCCTTATTAATTCCAGCGCATTCTCTAAAAGGTCATGTAAGAATGTGAAATATGAAATTTTGCAATGCATTTACTCCTACAAAGGAAGAGTGTGGGTCATAACAACATAAGATATAAACACAAGGTTAAAGCAGCTGAGATATGGGACCTAAATATTTCAGAAATAAAGATCAGATGTAAGTAGTCAGTCTGTTCAACTCCAAATACTATGTGGAAGACAAAGATAATAAACACTTTTGATATGTATTCAAGACAGGATTTAAGAATTCCATGAACTATATAATTATATAGTCAGGTTGTCATAAAAGTCTGAAAGTGATATACTTATTTAATCTGCAAAAAGATGTAACCTGGGCAGCAGCATGAAACAAATCTTCCCAGGGCAGAGGTGGCACATAGCAGTAACTGAGTAGGAGCTTACAAGGCAGAAAGGACTGATACAGGGCTCAAGCTTCAAATTAAGCCAAAGACAAGGTGCTCACATTTCTGCTTTAACCAACCCATAGTACAAAGGAAACTATGCCTTGGAGAGCTGATTCTTTTCTTGCCTTTGATTTACAGATGTCTTAGCTGACATCTGTAGACTGGAGTTTCAACGACTGGCCATCGTGCATGTAGTATTCATTTCCCAAATAAAATGTAGAACTGGTGATACTTTCCTTCATTCCTGGGTTTGCACAGACTCAGTCTTTAAGAAAAATCAACAGCAATTTCAGCATTATTTAAAGTCTACCAGTCCTAAAAGGTTAGCAGCAGTCAGATATAAAATAAAACTTCTTAAGCTTTATGTGTAGTTAGGATGGTTTATTCTGGAAGATGAACTTTGACAGAAAATTTCCCTCCACTAGGGTTAGTCTCTTCTTGCTGTCTAAACTCACATTCAGAATTTCCTAATGGTACATTGCATGTGTCTCTATTGGAGATGAGAACTTACTCTTGATCTCTTGGTAAAACTCTGGATAAAATGATCTGCTGTGCATCAAACTGCAAATATTCTCATTTCGTTAGTTTATTTTTGGTTTGGGTTTGGGTTTTTTTCCTTTGCATTCAGAGGATTTTATTTGAAGCGAGGCAGACTAGATGACTTACTAGAGGACTTACTGCAGGTCCTTATTCATCCTTCTGTGAACTAGCTTTTGATATTTTACAAAATAGGAAAATTCCACACTACAGTATCCATCTGGTAGCCTTCAAGCACTATTCTTCCCAGCTGCACAGTGGTCAACTTCAATAAAGGCATCAAATTCACCAAAAGCCTGTTGTACACTCACTGAAAATACAAGTTATGCTTTATCTTTGTCACTGATTGACCCCAAACAGTAGTAACCACCCAGTGTCTCAGTACCCTCTGCCATGGATTAAAAGCCGAGTGTACAAAAAAAGATGAAGAAGTTATTCATTAGTTCCCATTGTCAGGCAGGTGTTTGGCCCCCAGTATATATAACATTTACTTGAGAAAATAAACATCATAATCACAAACCTCCCTGCTTAAGCTTTTGTTGCTGGGTATGGTATCCCACGGTGTGGAATAGATTTCTGGTCAATTGGGGCACTTCCATCCTACTCACTGGGCAGGGCACAGAACAAGAAGGTCTTGATGCTGTGCAAGCACTGATCAGCAATACTCAAAACACTGCTGGGCTCTCAGCAATGTCTTCAAAAGACAGCACCAGAGCAGAGCTGTAAAAATGTTAACTTCATTTCAGCCAGAAACAGTACAATTCCCTATCAAAATCCACATTAAACAGATGAGGAATGAGTGCACATCTAAACTGTGCCTAAATAGGAGAGTTTAGGTGCAAGACTGACAGTTCAATATCACAAGGGTCTTAAGTAGGTAAATATTGTCAGGTAATCAGTCCAAGAAAAATATTCCTGAAACAAAGACTATAAAGTCTGTCTCAATGCCCTTTAATTTTAACTGCATGTTTGCATGCCTGCCCCCCAAAATAATCTTATTACTCAGTGAATGCCTGCCAGTACCTTCCTTTTTTCTGCCTTTTTGTCTTTTTTTTTTTTTTTTTTTTTTTTTTTTTAATGTATAAAATAATCTTAAGAAGTGCACAACTCATTGAATGGGTGTTGACTTTAGTGCTTAAGTTTTGGATCTGCAAACTCTAATGAATTTACCTAAAGGACCTGACTATTTTCAGTAAAGTTACAGGTGGCCCATTAACTTTGTGAGGTAGTCATGTAATTACATTATCCTAAGGATGACAGGAAAGAATGCTAATTGCATCAGGTCATTAAGTCTCTTTTAAAATATGTGACACCAGAGATTCTGATGTTGAGATATGTTCTAGTTATCTTTTTCTAGGTTTTTTTTTTCTACTGCTATAATTGCCCAGGGACTGAGGAGAATACTGAGGAAATTTTTATAACCTGAGATAAGTCAATGAAAATTAATAGCTTTTGTTCTGCTGTTTTCAACTGAAAGTAGTGTAAAAAAAAAACAAAAAACAAAAACAACAAACCCAAGAAGAAAAAAAAAAAGGACATGGTGGAAAAATGCAACTTTTAAATAAAATTCCATATATGAGTTTAATCTTGCTGTCTACATAATGTAATATCTATAACTGAAAATTTATAATTTGGATAATTACACTTTGAAAACAGGAGATTTATACTAACCTCAAAAATATTTGCCAAAAATAATGAAAGGACAGTAGTATGAAGGAAAACTATCCTGGATASGTTTAGAAATTTTGAAGGTTGCTGTACAGAAAACAAGATAGTTGAAGTTAAACACAACAGTAAACTTTAATAGCTCTTATAGTAAAACAAAACCTAATTGCAGTGATGCCCTTTCAGCTGCTGCCTGTGACCATATTCTGATTTGTGCTGATTCAAAAGTTCTTGTGACTATGGCACAAGTAGAGTATGTTACACCTCTGCTAGATTTTATCTGCCTTTGTTAGATTCAAGGCATACAAATGTTTTTAGGTGGAATTYTACAATTTGCCTAATCAAAGCCATAACTTAGATCCTAAAAATGTTCTCAGAATGTTAGTCAAAATGCTAGCTCCATGCAAAATATTGTTCTTTAGTCCCTAAAAAAACTACCGTGGCTATAAATGAAACTAAAATAAAATAGGAAATATTAAATAGTAATGACTACATCACAGTAGAGGGGCTGGAAATAGATCATCTTCAAAGGTCCATTCCAACACAAATTAATATATGATTCTAAACAAAATACCTTCAGTCTCATCTCTCAAAAAGAGTGCAAAATCTAGGTAACATGACCAGATGTTTTTGGTTTTGTTTTTGGTTTTTTGTTTTTTTTTTTCACTTGGCATGGAGTGAAGAAGTTTCTTTTTCTCTTTGTTTGAATATGCAATCTGGGGATTTTATCTGATACATCCTGTTCTTTGACTCAATAGAGACAGCRGTTTTCTGTTGACCTTAATATGAGGATATTAAAAACTTCTATCATATCCCTTGCTGCTCTGTGCTTATCTCTTTTCCAGACTAGTGGTCYTGATTATATTCTCATGAAAACTAAGCTATACCTTTCATCACCTGTGAGGTCTCTTTGTTTTCAGTTTCTGTGTGTSTTTTGAACTGGAATTCCAGAGCTACATTGGGTACTCAAGGTTCATCTATACTGTGAATTAACAGTTAGAGATAATGATGTCTCATTCCTACTTTGATATCTAGCCTGCTTTGCTTCTTACCTGCAAMCAAAGGCACCAACATATTTTGCAAACCTTCTCTTGAAGTACCTAACTGTCCCTGAAACTTAGATTACAGAAYGTCAAAATTGATTTTTACAATGGAATGAAAAATACTGGGCAATTCTAAAGCTGTTTCCTCACTTTTCCTAGATGTCAGAAATAAAGTGTAGTATATTAGCTAGCTTATTTGAGGAAATTCAYGCCAAGAGCATTAGAGGCTATCCATTTACATTGAACTGTAAGAAATTGACTTTTTATAAATGTGCTCAGTGTGTCCTGAGTGCGAAACAATTCTCTGCATTTTCAGAGTCAAACACTTCATGTGGAGATATCCACACAGGGAGTTACTGGGAAATTACATCTGTACTGTTAAAGAACAGTTTCGCTTACTGAGCATTTTCCTCCTCACATTGGCAGCCCCTTTGATACCTGAGCAATATGGTTACAAAGTATAAAAGCTCTTGTTCATTCTAAACAGAACATCAGATAAGCCTCTGTGATCACAGGTGATTTCTCTGACTGTGCAGTTTTGCAAAGACTAYTTTCAGTAACTTGATGACATTTTTAGCAAGTTCCTGACTTCTTATGCAACTATTTTTGATAAACACAGCATAATGYTTAATGTGTCTCTAAACACAGAAGTTCTCCTGTAGTTAACCAGCTGCTAATGAATAGCATTTGAGAATCTAAGATTTTTATTTAGATGCATGAACTGATACTGGCTATGTCTAGTCCTCCTCTTAATAATTTTGATGAAAGAAAAACATGGGTCTCAAATTTTGAATATAAATGTGGGCAATAAATTCACTGTTTTTTCCCTTTAGAAAATTTTGATTGTGCCAACAAGCGAGATATTGATTGGAATGATCTACAATTAATCTTTAATAATTTATTGAAAACATTTCTTAAAATGCTTAAAATAYAACTTAGATAAGCATAAACAGACACATTATAGGAACTGTAAGTTAATAAGTGAGCAAAAAGCTTGTGCCAGTTCTGTCTGGTATAGGGCTGATTTTCTTCAGAGTGGATCATATGGCTGTCTTGGATGCATTTAAAACAGTGTTGATAATGTAGAGATGTTTTTGCTATGTCTGATCAGGGTTTTCACAGCATCYGAGCCTTTTCTATTCCTTGTTCTGCCGCACTGGCCAAGGGGCTGGGGTGCATGGGAGGAGACAGCTAGAAGAGCTGACCCAAACTGATCCAAGGAATATCCCATAACACATGACATCATACACAGYGTATAAAACTGAGTGAAGAAGGAGGAAGGGGGAATATTTGGTTTCCCTGTCAGTGTGACAGACCCTGCTCTCCTGGCGATGGCTGAACACCTGCCTGACGTGGGAAGCAGTGAATTAATTCCTTGTTTTGCTCCTCTTGTGTGCATGGCTTTTGCCTTACCTATTAAATTGACCTTATCTCATCCCACARGTTTTCCCACTTTTACTCWTCCARTTCTCTCCCTGATCCTRCTGGTGGGGGAGTGAGTGAGCAGTTGTGTGGTGTTTTGTTGCTGACTGTGGTTGCTTGCTGAGGTGTTAAACCACAACAAAGTTCCTAACAGTCATAGACTTTTTTTCATGCATGAACACATTGTCTTCAAATTAATTATCTAGTTAACAAACTGTTTTTCTTACCAAGTTTCTCTCCAAAACTTTAAAAGTACTCGTGACTCATTTTGTATGTCAAGAAGTGCTTCCTGAATGCCGTTACTTTGTTCTGACTTAGAGAAATCTTCAACATTTCTGGACTTGGATTAATAAATCAAACATTGTATGTACTAGAATATTAAAAAAAAAAAAAAAAAAAAAAAAAAAAAAAAAAAAAAAAAAAAAAAAAAAAAAAAACAAACCAAAACAACTAATGAAGGCAAATGGCTTGGCAGCCAAAATAACATAAATGTTCCCTGAAAAAAAAGTCTGCCATTATATAGAATAGTTTCAATGAGTAAAAAATTCTCTTTAATCACTACAGTATAGCCATTTCAATGAACTCAATCACCAACACTCCAATAAAAAACAAGGGTCCCAGGAAATTGCCTGAAAAAATCAAGATTTAATTTGTTCCTTTASGATCCGAATTGAAAATTCCTATTTAATCCAAAAGGAAACATTTCATTTTCATGCATTTTTAAGAAAAACAAATGTTCACATTCATTTCAGGGCCAGGGTGTGTATTCCCCCTTTTCTACCAATGAGCCTGAATGGGAGATTTGACTTCAATCTTTTTTCTAAATTAATTTAATCTATTTAGTCCTGAAAGAAGGAATAGATTCTATTTAGTTCTATTTTTTTGCTTTGTTTTCTTTTGATACTCTTCAACTTTGAAAGCTCGATTAGCTAAAGCAAAGACCAAAATACAGCTGTGCCCTATATTGGAAATATTATATACCCTACCAGGCTAGAGAATTGGTCCCATGGCTGATTTTTTCTTCAATAAAAAGGAAACATTTTTTATAAAAACTGAGACAGATGCAGCAAGGAATACTAGAAAGATGTAAAACAAACTTTTGCATGAATTAATAAGTAAACACTCTTCTAACAAATGGAAAATAAGATGAACTCCTTTGATGCATAGACATATGGCATTGTCTTCCTTTGTTTTCACGAGTCCCAGCATTTTTGCTTTCAATTGAAATAATTTTTTGGATTCAAAGTAAATTTGCACACAGTTCCCAGGATGACCAAAATAATTTTGTTTTGCCATTTTTCTTCTTATATTCTTATAGGCCTTCTTTAGCAGCACTTAGATCCTGCAGATGCTTTAAAATGCATGAACACTATTTGATGGGAAAAAAATGAATGTTTCAAAAAGTGGAACTAAAATCTTAAGCTTACTAAGCTGAAGAGACTTTGTCAATTAAAGAAAATCTGTGCGGGAAAAAGAACTACATTCTTCTACCTGTAAARCTTGAATTGGAATTCCTTTTGTTAGAGATATTTATTGATATTTTTCTTCATTTCCTTGTCTTTCAGTTGCACAAATTACCTCCTAGAAGCCTCTTTCTCTTACTTTGTAGAATGCACTGTCATCTTTAAATGCACCTAGAAAATATGTAAGGAACAGAGGATTTGCACCTGGAATATCCTTGGGGACTACTCAATTGCAATTAATTTAACTAGACACTGGATGTCAGTGTTGCCATTTTATAGTTAATTAAAAGAAAGGAAGAAAAAAGAAAATCCAAGGTGCAAACAGAAGTAGGATATATCAGAAGTCTAATCGAATCATTCAGAACAGCTTAGGAGTAATTAGCATTTTATATCTTCATGGTAGGAAGAAYATGTTGGCTTCAAAGAAGCAGCTCTCCATAAAGGTTTTGGGTTCTATTAAGAACAAAACAAACTGATGAAGAAACACTTCAACTAAATGGACATTTTAGGAAACTGTCACAGAGCTTTTACATGGCAATTAACATTAACATTACATTTAATCAGAATGAGGAACTGTGCACAGTGTGAGAGATGGTGTTTGCTTGTGGTTAATTTTGTACCTGACTTTCAAAAAAAAGGCCTGGATTTAACTCACTCCTAATCCCATGACCTTAATGGAGCTGTTTAGTTTTACACCAAGATTTTATTTTTCAACAAATTTTAAAAGGGATTTTTAAAAGAGTGAGATTGGAAAAATAGGAAGGGGGTTTCATAAGAGTCTACTTGCTAAACACTCTGTCCATCACCTACTGACACTCGGAAGCAAATTTTACCAAAGACCAAATTTAATGTATCAGTTTTTACAGGCAAGCAGACAGACAATCTCCTTTGAGAGAAAGTATCCTTYGGCAGAAATATAAATTCACCTGTGGCTTCAAGCCATCTTGCTGAATAAAACCCAGTATTAAGTAGAATCGCAAAGAAACAGCACCAAATTTCACTAGAAACATCTTTCAAGTTAACCTACTTCAAATCAAATATCATAGAAGAAAGACATCCTTAGAAACCATCAACAAGGACAAAAACTCCTTATAATGCAAATAAATATGATTCTACTGTCATTATAAATTTATTTGGCTGACAGATTGAAAACATCTAAGTTTAACTGCTGAAAACAGTAGAAAAAAAAAATTTTCATTTTTCAAGTTCTTACTTGGGCATCCAAAAAAGCCCTGAGCATCCGAATTACTTTTTTATTGTGAAACTGTAATTAATGTCACTTATGTATTCATAAAAACATTTCAGAAGATGGTGACTTGCAACCAACATAGAGCATATCAGACTGCTTTGGATGACAAATATCAAAAATTCTCTTAGGTTTCTAAATAACATTCCAGAAACTTTGTAGAGAACATTAGGTATGTCATAAGTGAAAAATTTCAGTCAAGAATATTTTAGTGAAAGTTTATTATGTTGTACAGGAAAAAAAAAAAAAAAAAAAAAGAAACTTTTAAGAGCAGCCGAAATCACTCTCAAGCATTTATCATCCCAGAAGTGCTGATTTCCACCATGTCTGGTCTCAGYCAAAGGCTCATAATGAGCTACACATATTTATCCCTTAAATGCCTGTATGAATGATTTTAACACCATCAARATTTATYTAAAATATACTTCACATTGAACAGTGATGGCAAAGTTAAAAAATATAAAGGAGTGTTACAGACTGAGKGTTTTCTCTGATAAAGACAACCTAAGATGAATGCAATCTGAGACATAAAATAGATCAGATTTTTATATAAGGAACATTTCAACATGCAGTTAGATCATGTATACAAGGGAAAGAAGAGAGTCATATTTCAAATTTACTGTTGATGTAAATTGGTTTCATTTTTAATTAATGACAGACTTTATTAGCATTTTGAATTATAGTGTATATTTTGGATWTTATAAATATTTATTAGCATTTTTCCTCAACAAGAACTAAATCATTGCAATCGGGGAACTCATTACTGTAAGTAAGCTCCTCAYTCAACAGACTAGGAAGACTAGAAAATGGCATGATCACACAACCTCAGTGGAATTCCAGTACCTAAACAGAGGCCTCTAGTGCCACAGTTTTCTTCCCGGCATCTAATCACATTCAAGAAAAAGGTAATTACTCTCATGGAAACCACAAGTATCCSTTATTTTCTGGATCATATCTGCCAGCTCCTTATTGGCTGGATTTTGGATGCCTTTACTCTTTAAGATTTCACTAAATACTGTCTGAATTGTTGAAAAGCTATTATTTTCTTCTCACTTTCCAAAAGAACCCTCTTCCATGTCTGGAAGGTCAAAGGAATATAGGTCTATGCTGGCTGATGGGAGGTTGCTGCTACTTGCCTTGTCCTGACTGCTCTCAGGGAGAAGYAGATGCTTCTTCTGAAGGAGAACTCCTTCTTGAGGGTCTGCTAGCATGGTCAAGAGAGAAATCAGCAAATATGAGAGGTTGATTAGAGATCTCATCAAGAAGAGACATAAGCAATCAGAAGTATAGCAGACATGACTAAGGTAGTAAAACAAAAGAAGAAAAATAAATCTTTTTATATAGATCCAATGATGGCTTTGTGGAGTAGGATGCAATCTGAAAGTCTGCTGAAAGTTTACAAACTGAGAGTGAGCCTAAGCAAATTTATAAAAGCTGCTTTGGTGTTCATTCAGTCATCATTCGAAATGCTGTGCAGCTAGATCAAGCTCAAAACTTWAAGTTAGTCTAAGCACTAATTGTGTTGGTGTCTAAAATATGTGTGTGTTTTATTTGGGGGGTTTGTAGCATTTTTCCTTATACCTAAATCCTAATTTCACACTCTCTTTGCCCTTACTGTTTATATTTCTGTGTAGAAATAAGGATAAAGGATATCTGTACCTTGTGATTCACTATGCTGAGATGAATCCAGCAAAAATGGCACACCTATGCATCACTACTAATTGAGTTTCTAATAAAAATATTACAGCTACAACCATCACTAAAATTCTTTATCTCATGGCTTATATGCCTCATTAAGGAATGATACTTTCACAAATTACCTCAGTGATGAAATAGGGAGTATGACAGATGAAATTAGACTACGAGGGGTTGCAAAAGCATGGCAAAACATGATCAGAGTGCAAAGGAGTCAGTCTTAAGAAACTGAAGAAAAAAACTTAAAATAGAAAGTGATCTGAGATAAGAACAGCTGCAAGTTTCCTCACTGTAAGCAGGAGTCATTAAGTACACCAGTACATGCCAACTGCACAGTCAAGTCGGAGTAAAGGAGGTTACAGAGGATCACAACATAAATTTAGGGTAAGTATGATGTTTATGTACTGTATTTATGCACAGTACTATTGACACAAACGGCAGTCCTACCAAAATGAATAAAAAGAGTATAGTTTGAGAGTTGTTGCACTTTCTTCTGGCATTATTAAGCCCTCTTATGGATGTTTCTAATCAGGTGCAGGTATTGCATTTCATGGAAGCTGTCAATGAGGAAAAAATTGATCAGATGTCCAAAGTCTCAATCCCTCATTTTCATCGAAAGTCTAAAAAAGTAAGACGTCGGAGAAAAGAAAGTAATAGAAAGCGTAATGGTTAGCCTGAAGGAGAAGGGACCCAGGGCAGATAATATTTCATGAACTGTGGATAAAAAAAAAAACAATAAAAAAATAAAAAAAGAAGGGTAAAATTGCAGAAAAAGGCATCAGATTAAGAAGTCTGTCCAATGGTGAGGACTATAAAATGTGGAAGTAGATTGCCTAGGGAGGTCTATCATTGAAATTTTTAAGAAAAGGTTAAACAAAAATATCTGTCAGGAGGAGTGCTGATACTGCCTTGGAGCACTCTGAAGGATGAAATGATCTAAGATCCATGCTATGGTATTTCTCAAAACTTATTCAACTTACTTCTGCCATAATGATTGATTAGTGCCAATCAATTCCCAGACCAAATAAAAACCAAAAGAAAAATACACAGAAGGAAGACAATAAAAAAAATCAGCGGCATACATAGGGGTTTTTTTAATACATACTTACATTGACTATTTAAAATTGTTTCCTTATTTTCCAATTTCATATTGCCATCTTTTTTACCTGTTTCACTTACTCTTATAGAAATAATTTACTTTTTACTAATGAATTACAAAGCTAGATTAGAAAATTGAGAAGCAAACAGAAATGATTGCTCTAAAATTTTGGATCCTCACATTGTTTTGAAAGATTTCTTTATCTTCTAGCTTAAAATGAACTCATAGAAGAGATTACTRATTGACAATGTAATAGAAAAGGAGTCTTAGATCTGCACTTGTAGAGGGTGTGTTAATCCCCATTATAAAATTATCATCTCTCTCACAGTTTATTATGTTCAGGTACACTTGTAAACAATATATTTTCTTATCAAACGTTTCTAGTGTTCTTACCACTATTCTCCTGTCACCTTGGTCACAAAAAGAAGTTCCAGTTCTTGCTGTAACTAAATAAATATTAGACAGGATAGCTGGTCTGATGATTTGACCTAAGTTCTTATACAAGAAAATTTTTGTAGCTGCAGAACATAATAAGAACTAAACAGAGACAGAAGAAAATCTCTCTCAAGAAGAAAAGTTAGAAATTAGTTTCTCTTCACAAAGAAAACAAGTAGAAAGAATTCTGCCTGCCACTGCATTKCAGTAAAGCCAGGGCAGTCAGTTTTTGCTCCACGCTGCCTACTTTACTTCCTCCACAGTCACCTTCCACGAGGCTTCTCACAGGCTCCTCTCAGTGTGCTCAGGTCTAACAGCAGGGCTAAACCAGAAGAAAGCTGAACCCTTAGAGACCTASCTGTTTACTATTGGTTTACCTCCCTGAATGAGCTCATTAAAATGCTGGGATAATAGCGGATTAAGAATAAAAATGTACAAAGGGGTAGTTCCTTGAGAAACAGCCTTAAGATTATGTGTTCTCCAAGAAAACAAAGCACTAATTTTAATGTAATGCACTGGTTTATATTCAAATCATACTTTTTTGTTTGTTTGTTTGTTTTATTTCCTAGATTTTCCACAAATTATGGGAGATATCTGCATGCTTTTTTGATGCCAARTATGTACAATTTTATTCTTGACTAAGTATAATTAGTTAAGAGGAGACTGAATCTGTAGTTGGGTAGAGCTGCTGCTGCTGCAGCTGTGTGCCCCAGGTGTAAGCAGCAGTGAGGCTCAGCACATGTTATCAGTGTGTCCATACATACACATGTACATATGGTCCAGACATGTGCACATGTACACATCCGTGTGCATCCCCAGAGCTGGCCACACAGAGCAACACGGGCACACATGATCCGCTCTCACATCAACACAAAGAACACCAGAGCCTCCTCTGTTCCCTGGCTGATTACAGTGAAGGTCTGGTAGTGGGAAATGTCTGGAAGTACAGCGTGGACCCCTGCAGGAGCTGGGCTCAGACACTCAGCACTTCCAGCAGCTGCCCCTCCATCCCARCCTTCCCAATTCCTGGCATCGGGGCATGTGAGCCCCAGCAGCTGCAGGTTCACATCAGCTGCTGTTAGAGACCCCCTCACTCATTCCCTCACCATCCTCCTCCATTCTGCCTCAATCTTCCCTCACACCCACACTATCGATCCCCCAGTTTCTGTCCTTGGATACACAAGCCACCTGTGCTGTGGACCTGGGCTCCCTGGGGTCACTCTCACCAAATGCCTCAGCCTAGAGGCACCTACACACAGAGAAATACACTTGCACATACCARCAGCAGATGGTTGCTCCCCAGACCCTGTGGTCTCTCCAGAAGATATCTGGGACTCTCCAGCTCACTAAAAGCCAGCTCCTCATGCAGTGTTGCTCTGAAAAATRCAGTCCCCTCCTGACTCCCAGGCCATTTTGCCTGCTCACCAGCCCATGCATCAGGATCTTCCCAAGCACTCACTCTCCTTCATACACCTGAATTCAGTCCAGTTGCTGCACCATAAACCAGTGCACCAAGGCACTGCCCTTCTCCCACTCCAGGGCTGACACTGCAATCCATACAGATGCAGCTACACACCAAATAGAGAGCCCCTCATCCAACAAAAGTTAAGACCTGAGTTTAAACAGAGGACAGTGCAGATTGACCTGATCAGATGCAGGGCATGGCCAGAGAAAACACTGATAACCTCTGTCTACAAATCAGTCATCCTTTTTATACCTCTATTTTGCTATACTTACTTCTCCCCCAAACAGCCTTTAAGCCTACTTTTCCCCATTTTGGTTCTTCCTCTAWGTCTTGTGCAATTCTAAAATGCTCTTTCTGTGCTTTCCATAATGTGTTCCTAGGCAGTTACCACCTCCTCAGTGCCAAAGGTCACCCAGAACCTTTCTCCTCTTTACCTCTCTTGTGTGTTGCATTGCCAGCACCTTGGAGCTGAGACTGTCCTGGGACAAACCTGGCAAGGACCTGGATATTATGTGCATCTTCCAAGTCCTTGATTTGCATTCCCCACCACCTCTGTGCCTCTTTTCTTCTTTGGGCTTGTARAGTTGCTCCTTTGATGGTTTGATGGCTCCTGAGATGGGCCTGGGGGCAAACAGGACAGGATGTTCATCTCTCCCTGCTCCTCGTGGCTGCAGAGCCTGTGGGGAATTTTGCCTGGTTTAATTAATTACTGCCAGACTGTGGTAATTACAATATTACTACAATTGTAGTTACTACACTAGTTTCATGTGATGCTGCCGAGGAATAGGGCAATTGGCACAATATTTTACACTTTGCTTGGCAGTTTTTTTCATTAATTTTATAAGTTTTGGAATAGCAAACTGCACGTTGTATGTTATGTATTATTCAATAGCAGCTCCCCCAATTTGGAACATTCCAGTGAACACGGAGTTACTATGAGCTGGTAATCTCTCAAAATGAAATCTGTGTTGAATAATTTGTTTAATTATTTTTTGTGTGTTTTTTTTTTTTTTTTTTTTTTTTTTTGTTTTGCATTGTTTTATGACCGTTTTCATAGGATTACTGGGAAATCCCAGCAAGAATAAAATAAACAATGTGTTTTCTTTTTTTTTTTCTTAAGCAAAAAACACAGATAAAACATGCCATAATATCACATAAAGAGCATGGTCAATGATAAAATAACTCACGAACACACTTGATGGTGAAGGACAAAGATCTCCAAGGTGGCACTGGCCTAAATCAGAAAAACAGACAATGCAGCACCACATAAAGGCATTCTGCCAATCAGTTTCTGGAAAATCAACTTCCATCTCACAGCATTCTAAGTAATTTTAAGCTACTATGTAGATTAACCATAAGAGATAGCAGTAAGTTGCCCTACATATTATTGTACTTACATCTAAAACCAAAAAGCAAATTAAAAAGGAACATTTAAGGTACCATTTTTCCTAGAAATTAAATAGAGAAATTAAAAAAACAAAAAAAAAAAAATTCAGTCTCCTGATTGCTGGAAGTAGACAGGAAAGGCAAAAGGCAGCTGGCCAGCCCATTACCATCTGTACAGCAGAGAAAAGGGAAGATAAATGAAAAATGTTTCCGTCTGTAGTGCTGTGTTGAAGGCATAGCTGTCCTTCCTCTGGATGGATTCAGAGGCCTGACCCATCCTTCATTTCTTCTTTTACTGTTCTTATATATGCAGCACCAAAGTAACATTTTYTAAGGACTTTGCTGCTGCTTCAATGGACTTCACTTCCAACAGCTATGGCATGGAAACAGTGGATATTGTTTTCCATGCCATTAAAAATAATTTCTGCTGTTAGAATCTAGAGGAAAGAAAATTGAAAAAGGCAGCATAGGTAAAAAATAAACAAAGGGCTAGATTTCCAATTAACCCATGTCAGTCTTCATATCATGGGTCTCCAGAGAAGAAGGAAAAAGGACTAATAAAGCAGCCTGTGAACTGTGTTCTCCTCAGAGCATAACTCACTCTACTTAATGGGTCAAAAACATMGGAGATAACAAAGCTTTTTTAATTACACTTAACAAAATCAGTTACCAAAATGCTTCTTCATTCATAACCACTCTACAACAAAGCCAGATTCTCTTTTCTTTAATGTTATTTTGGCCTTGATTTATAAAAGGGCATTTCTCTGCTCTATGTTACATTCATGTGCTCAGTTCAAATTGTTGTTAGATTCTTGGGACATGTTAAGAAAGCTACAGAAAGAYTGAAGAACAAACTTTTCTACATTTAATCAAAGAACTAATTTTCCTGACAGCTGTAGGTAGCAACAGTTTCCAAGGGCGAAATTTTGCCATGTTTAATTCAGAAATGTGAAGAAAAATTTGGGTTTCTTTCCTAAAAGGTGCCTTCTTCAAAGATTTTGATTTTGATATTAGAATGAAGAGAGAGGGGAAAAAAGAACAATTGTTTTTCACTTTCATTATCCTTTGAAAGTAAACTCTGATTCTCAATGTACATTTCCAGGATCAATTTATAGCAACCTCAGTATGGATTTTCACTGAAAGGGAGATCCTGTATTTTCTGCCTCCCATCCCTGATGTTGTTTCTCATGTTTTGGCAGAAAAATTTGTGTGGAATTTATTTTGGGAATAAATGAAGCCCTGGRTAAGGGACTGAGAAGAAAACTGAGGAGCTGGCATGAGATAACATGGATYGGTTATTGCAAGAAAGCTGGAAAATGGAATCTAGATGGTTAAAGAGGATGTGAAAGAAGATAAAGATTACTTGAAAGAAGATGGAGATTGTTCAAGAAGCTTTGGAAGACTGTGTCTGAAGGGACATGACTGACAGGCAGATGAAGATGGAGAAGAAAAAGGCAACAGATCTGATTGCAACCATGTTTGAGAGGAACTTCAGTGATCATAGAAGAGCAACCGGAAACAAAAATAACAAAAGAACAAAATTACTAAAGAATTATGTAAAGAGGGATTGGAACCAAAAAGGCAAGCA
>NW_026623238.1:6559262-6569394 GCF_030028575.1 Malurus melanocephalus
GGAACTTCAGTGATCATAGAAGAGCAACCGGAAAAAAAAAAAAAAAAAAAAAAAAAAAAAAAAAAAATTATGTAAAGAAAAAAAAAAAACAAACAAACAAACAAACAAACAAACCCTATGTCAAAGTTTGGGGAGAAGAAAGTGGCAGATGATAATAAGCCACAAGGGAAAATGAGATCAGGATGAAAATGAAATCAGGATGCAATTGGAGCATGTCCATATAAAGTAAGTAAAACTTGAGTGCTGCTCAACATTTATTTGTCCTGTTTAATTTTTAGGTGCTATGCTCCTAGACAAGTTTGGTGGCATAGTACAAATTTTGATTTCTTCCATCAAACAGGATRGACAAAAGCACCCCTTCAGTGATGMCAGCCCAGTCACCCTGAAARCCAGAAGATGGATTTCTGTCTAGCTATAGGCACAGGGACTGCCTAGTTGGGAATAAACCAACCAGGACAAGAAACAGAAGAAAACAGGAAGAAAAAAATTGAGACAGGAAACATGTAACAGATGAAGGGAGAGGCTGTGTGGGTTTAAAAACTAYATTTGTCAGTAGGACTCAATTTTRTACAGCCATTTATGAGTTTTAATGYGGCAAATACTATCAAAGGAGAAAGGGAGACCTAACTAGCATGGTAGAAGGTTGCCTGTGGGTTGAAAATTAATTTCTGTCTTTTCTCATCAGATCATGTCTGGTATGAATAAAGCTGTTTAATGGAAACTTTTAGTAGTTGATCACTAATTATCTGTTTTCACTTCTAGAGTATCTGACTTTATGCTTTGGATTCTGAGCAAAGCAAGCAGTGCACACTCAGGAGATGCATCTGAAATAAGTAAAAAGTGTGCATTGAATAYAGAAAGCGCTTAAATAAACCAAGATCCTGTAAGAATCAGGTTCCTATATTTCTCAGTTTGGAAATTCCAAACACACAAATTCCATGGGGACTTTTGACAAGAACCTTGCTGTGATTTTATTTTCTATCTCTAAAGGTTTGCTTTAGTATTAAGTACATGACTATCTTTGAAGCACTCAAATCTTATACAGATAAGCAACAAGAAAAAAAAAAAAAAGAGAAAATTAGTAATTCCATTTTCAGCATAGATCTTGTACTGTGAATACAGGATAGGAAAAATTCAAAACACTCTATTATTTACAAGCATTGAACACAGGTCCCATAGAAAAATATTATATTGTGGTGCATTGAGAATTTTTTCTTAAACATTTGGATAGTGAAGTAAAATAAGRTTGCAAAAGCATCCATATTCCTGGAATTACCTGAAGCCTGAGCTTTTGACTTCTAAAGATACAGAAGTCACAGCATGCAGATATATACGTGACATGGAAAAAAGTATTGCCATCACAACAAAATATGAGGCAAAATAATCTCTTTTTTTTTTTTTTTCCCAGGTTTTAATGTTTAAAGAATAAAATTATATTAACAGATAAGTGTGCCTTATACTTGAGTTTATTTCTCCTGATATTTTATAAAATCTAGCTCAGAAGAGAAGTCTCTGCTAGAGTGGATTGAATGTCCTGTATTGCAGAATTTTCCCACAGCCAATATAGAARTCAAAGAGAAAAATTTTCATGCCCAAGGGGTCACTATATAGATGAGGTTTCCAATAAAATAGCTACACATAATGTTCCAACCATAAGGATTTTAGGTCTCTAAACAGTAGGAAATATCAGAGCTTAGATGGTCAGAAAATATTTGGCATCCATGAGGTTTTACAAACCTTTTTGTAAGCCAAAGAACCTCTTAGATCCAAAAAACTTTTTTTTCTGGAATTACATAGGCATACCATTGTGTAAATCTAGTTAKAAATATTCTATGCTCTTGCTGAATGATGAGTACCTTTTGATTTTATCTGGCTACTGCCTCTCTGAACATCATGAAGGCAAACAATAAACTCCTTACTCAAACAAATCTTTGTGCAATTCTTTTAACAATGCAATATGTTGTCAGCTTTTCTAACCTGGAATAAACCAGGAATAGCAAAACAAAATTATCTCCAACAATAAGGCATGCTTTTTCTGCAGTTAAGTGCTTGGGTTAACAGCTGAGTTATAACACAGTGATCACATTATTACAATGTTTAGTCACCACACAGTGGGTTTCAGTGGTATTAAGYAGTGCACTCTAATACTTCAAAATGTGAATGCAATCAGTAAACAATTCTTTTCCAATTCGTGTCCAAATATAACCTTCAGTAAAATGACTAAGTAATATTCCTTGCAGTTATTTGGGATCTGGTGAGTGAGCATATGCTGAAACAGCAGTTTGCACCTTGTGCATTGCATTGTTAAAATACAGCAAGTGTCATAGAAATATTACAGTAATATAATGCAGGTAACAGTAATATTATAGTATTATGCAAATCAGATAATAAACTGAAAAACTTTTGGAAAACTTACTGCTGAAATGGATGCACTGAGGTTGAATTCTGATTTTCTTTAAGAAAGATGCAAGAAGCTATGACTTTGGGACTGCTGTCTGAGTTYATGCTTTTCATTTGTGGTCTAATTCCTCATGCTGTTTTCCAGTGTCTCCCCAGCTGAATCAYGTCCCTGCAGCTACCAGTCAAAGAGGACAAAGTATTCCTAAGGGTCACTTAGTTGCTGATGCTTGATTTGTTGAGCTTTTGTACTGTGGTCTGATCTCGCCTTCACTAATCTCAGTGCTTCAGAAGCACCCTCACTACCAGAGAGTTCTAAGGAGCCTCTTTAAACTTGTTTTTTTTTATTTCCATGTATATGTTGTTTACCACATATATCTTTTTTGACCTGGATAGCATCTGTTTTTAATCTCTCCCATTTACACTTAAATCTGTTAAATTCATGCCATTTCCTTTTTGTATTGTTTTGCTCCTCCATTCTTTTTTTCTGAAATAATTAAGCCCCATGTTCTCAATCTTTGACTGTTTCCAAATAAAGAATCTGCCTCAGATATCTTAAGGGTCTTCTGCAATTGTAATGATTAGAAAAAAAATCTAAAAAACTGTTTCATTGTTCATTTAATTTTGTCATAAATATGAGCMAAGTTAAATCTAATCTTCAATCTTTGCAATGAATAAATGAGCAAGACAGCACTGATTTTTATAAATTAATATAATTATAATTTCTTATTAAAATCTAAGTTTTAACTACTAAAATTATTTTAATCYAATATTCAAATCTATGCTACTATGAGATCTTTACAGAATAATAAACACAGGTAGAAGGAGGCCTTGTGCCCTTCAAAAATAATATTGCAAGTTTTGTGACAAATTATTATACCTTTATTACCGTTCTATCAGGGTAAACCAACCCATAAAACAAATCACCATTTTTTTCAGGTTTGTAGTTGTCCTTTTTTGCTTGCTTTTTAATATTTCTATTGCTTGCACCCTTAATTGTAATATAAGTTTACAACTAAGGAAAAAAAATCACTGCACCAGATGTTATAAAATATTTATAGGTGTACAATACTACATGGCTTGAGAAATGCATTGCCTAAAGCACTTTTGACAGCAGTCAGTGTTTTTGAAASAAACACTTGATGCCATTTTCTCAGATTGTTTTCTCTGTTCAGCGAAAAGCAGAGATTATTCATATACCTCTTCTATGTGATGCACAGAATATTTTAGCACAAGACTGCTCTAACACCTGTACAAAATCTCAATGTGAGTAAATAGCACCTATGATCTGAAAAATGCTCACATCAGTTGTAAAAAACAAATGGCTGAATGAAAACCACTTGTGCTAAGGCTRCATACAATTAACACACAGAACCTTTCTTTACAATCTTAAACAAAACTATTTCACTTTTTAGTATTAGTGAAAAATATGTAACAAGTAGGGGGAAGTATGTATGGAAATAGGCACAAATTTCAATTTTGGAATTTGAATCAATCATGTATATCCCAATGAATTTGTTCTTGCTCTTCAGTTAGTGCCTGCACAGGATAGMAGCATCTGTCCATATTCTAAACTGTTTTCAATCAATGTTCAAACACCATATAAATCAGATCCTGTCAGGTTAATCTAGAATCAATCCTGATAGTTATGCTTCTAACAGTCACTGAGAGTTGTTTTGGACTTGAGCATGTCCTCCAGCACCTCYAACTATTTCTACAGATTACAAACACCAATAAGTGTTTGCAATATGAAGTGCAAGTTCAAACAAAAAGAAACTGGTGACAACCTAATGAACTTAGTTCTCAAGAAAATGCTTGGCATATATATACTTACATTGGTTGAACTTGGAGTATTCAAAATAAATACATACCAAAACAGCCTCTGAGGAGATCAGAATCACATGAGATGTTTACACCCAAACCTTACCAGCAAGCTGCAAAAGATGACAGAGCCTGAAGTAGCCAAAAATTAAAAGTGGAATTGCCTTACAATGATACCAAAGTCTGGTGTTGGCAAAAGGCTGCTAAGAAGTCTTTCTCAAATTCTATATATGAACCAAGTCAGAATCACCTAACCAATGTACATCACATTGCTGATACAACTGTAGTGTTACAGAACTTTTAGGGAAAGAGGTGTCTAAAGAAATTACCAGGTAGCAGAAGGAGCTGTGAAAAASTTTGTACTCACAACCATGCAAAATAGGAAAAACAAAAATTACTGAAGGAATTATTGAAATGAGAACTCATAMCTCAGAAATTCAAGGGGAGAAATATTAACAAGAAAAGGGATAAAATTCTAAAGCAGAAATCCAAAGTGCAAGACGGCAACTCAGCAGGGAAAAACAGATTCAGTCTTCCCCTCCGGGCTGATACTTGGCTCACCTACAGAGATTTCTTGTATTTTTTATTGGCAGTGTTGAAAATTTTAGCCTCGTAAAACTTAAAATTTCAGCTATCTTTTGTTTGTGCTTTAACAGTAGATGACTGCTTTGCACATCTGAGTTGCAAATATCACACTCACAGAGGGTCTTCAYATATTGTAAAAGATGCCCAACCATATGACTCAGAGAGAACTAGACATGGATCTTTTACTCTACAACAAAGTACAGAAGATGACAAAATGTTGAAATCAATCACCTTACAATTTAGCATAGAAGAATATTTACTTCAAATCAATAGAAAAAAAGTAAAGGGAAATTTCAAAGAATATTTTCCCAGGTTTGTGAAAATCTTACTTTCAACTTGGTGACATTGACTTTGTTACCTATTTTTATGTAAGCAAGCCAAAATTGTGTAAGTGCATTTTTTACTGGTACACTGTTCAGTCACTTGACCAGCAATAGTTTAGATAAAACTACAAAGAAATCTTCTGGATTTTTGCTTATGCCTGAAGCCCAAGATGGGCTTTGTTTGACACTGGTAAAGAGTGCAGGTACCTCTGCCATAGGTTGAGATATTTCTGCTGTGTTTTCTGGACAAGAGCCACTGGGCAAAAGGGAATATTGCGAGTGGTTGTGTATATCAAATGAGGATTCCTCCTTGTTCTCCACATGATCTTTTTATAATAATGTCAGAATTACATCAGTCCCTCCTACACAACTTAAGTCACATCAGACGTCATTCCATGAGATGTTCAGTGTCCAACACAGTCAAGAGTTTTTCTGACAGAYCCAGGCTGGTCAAAACCATRGAGAATTGTTTCYTCCCCAGGGAAGTAGAAGCAGGAAYGGGACCTCCATATTCATGATGAATTTGATAGCAGGAGTGTCATGAGTCCTGATGAGATGCTTTCAGTTTGCTAGGAAGACAAAAGATAYGAAACAGGCTGCTACTTGAGCATATCTACCAATCAACAGAGTGAAATATGCAACAGTGATAGACATTGAGCTTTAATGAAGAGGACAAAGATCTTTGAATCCACATAAACAGATTTTCTATTTCATTGTCTAAATCAATTGATCCCTAAATCAACCACAACAATTAATTATGCAACAGTAATTAAATATATGGCAAGTGTATTACATAGTTTTTAATGTTTATATAACAGTAAGAATTTATGTGCAGCTCTGTATATGTGTACATATACATATATGTTATTAAAAATTCATGCTTCACCATTTAATTCCACATCTTATGTGTATCCAAGAACAGAAATATGGTTAAAACTTGTCACTGAGCAAATGTTTGGTTTTTGCTCTTATTTTTTCTTCTATCATGCTTCCTACTCCATGCATTCTCTTTGTGGTCAGACTTGGAAAATAAATGTGATGATAAAAGAAAATCAAATCACACAGATTTCTAATTTTTATCAAAAATAAAAATTACTAACATGAATGTATTGCACAATCAATGTTACATGTGAGAAAATTTATGCGATTGGCAGTAAAAGATTTTCTGTTATTTTATCAGTATTCTAAAGCAATGCTGACTCTGGACAGAGAATTTCCATTTTATAAAAACCAAAGCAGAACCCTTTTGTTTGTGGGGGTGTCTGCACATGCCCGGGGGAAAATTGCTATCTTAGGTATTCAGATTTACTTTCTTTGGTGTTTTGAATTGGCATGCAATGCACTGACTTCCTTTAAAAGTATGTGCCATATATTTAACTGTCAGTGGGTGAAATTATGCTAATACACATCCATGTCTACCCATCCTTCTAATTCAGCTCTTTATTAGAAACTCAAGTCATCAGAAAATCTTTACATTGACTGTAAAAGGAGCTAAAATATGTCAGTAGAGAATAAGGTAATCCRATTTCCTCATCATTACCTTGAACTAAAATGGTATGATGAATATACCACCTTAATTCATGTCCTAGAAAAAATAGTCTGAATGAGCATAGGAGGCAGGAACTGAATATTAATTAAAAATATAAAACTCTTTGGTTTGTTGTTTTGCCTAGGCCATTTAACCACTACTAAATTGCTATTTTTAAAGAAAACATTGTGCAGCATAATTACTAACATTATGGAACAGTACTGAAATATTTTAGATACTATTATTTTAATTTTGTCAACTGTGCAGGTAGAAGGTATAATGTCTGCCTCAAAATAATACTTGGAGGTAATTAGCCTCATTTGTCTGATCACCATGCAATTGATATTACTGTGAATATCAACGTTTGTATACTAAATAAAACTGTTTTTCATTACCTTTGAGCACCAACTGAAGTTGTGAAATAAATTTGCATGCGTAGTTTAAATTGAATATTTTTTCTTTGCAGCAAACCTTTTTAAATCTAAATTTGTGATGTACAACTATTTCCAGTTTGTTTTTGCCTTTTGAGCTTTTTTGTACGGTATTTTTAAATTGTATGAGCTTTCTTCATTCATTAAAGTAACAAAAATGCATAACCCTGACAAGTGAAACCTATCAGAACCACAGAGTCAGAAAATAGAAGACTGAATTCATATTGACTGTATAATAATGAAAATGATGCTGTTAAAATTCTGCAAGTCCTTGCAGAAAAATAAAAGCATAGTCTGACTTGACTTACCCCCACCTCAGTCTTTTGYAGCAACCAACATAAATGCTAAAAACTATGAAAATCTCCCATCTCATTTTTTTTAAAAAATGGCAATACTCCTTGGATATATTTAGCTATACAGATACTTACATTTATATATGTTATTTAAAACCTTAAACTATTCCAGTTCATCTGGTTACTAGTGTTTTGAAAATAAATACTGTAATTACTGTTAATTAATTCACCATTCTTTTTAAAARTGTATTCAAAAGTTAAATTAATCCAGTTGCACACTGCCTTTCAATTGACATGCTCCATTTTGATATCAAATAGGCATGTAAATTAGCAATGGATAATGGGATAAGATATGCACTGGTGAGATTCAGAGCTGCCTCTACTGAAAGCYTTTTCCACACTTGGGCTTAGTCACTGATCCAAATACTGATGAAGTAATGGAAGAGCAGTTTGAGATATCATCGAACTTTGGGTCAGTCACTACAGAGGCAAAAGGAACAATAATGGATTTTCTGTGAAAGCTGGAATAAGAAAACTTTGAGAATTATTTGCATAGTTATATTTTAAATGTATTCACAAATGATTGGACTGGATTTTCAGAAGTGGAGAAGAGTGGAAACATTTTGATAAACAATCTATCACATCTGTCATATAAATTTTCAGATAATATTATTCATACTACTTACTATTTCAAATATTTTGTACAATTTTTTGAATGAATTATGGATGAATACAAACACAAGTTATTTGACCAGCAGCATAAAATGAGTGAATCACAGACATATGTACTTGTCAAACATTTCAAAAGAAAAATACAAAGTGAATTAGTTAGAAAATTTGACTGAACTTGGTTTAGTCCGTACTGCTACTGTCCASAATGTCTGGGCATGTAAAGAGAAAGAAAAGTGATTGATAAAAAGTTGAAAATTATAATTCCATTATAATATTGTTTTCTTAATCTAAGTTATATTATTGTTTTCTTAATCTAAACTTGAAAATCTTCTTCAAAAGTTAAAAAAAATGTAATTTGTAACATGTGAGGCTATCTGCATAACAATACAGGTAGAACAGTCATCCCATTTTCCTGTAAGGAGATCAGCCATGAGCCATGAGTCAGATCATGCCTACTCTGTTGTCTAAGTCATAGGACTACACTGCTGTATTTGAGCTTTTTCAGTCTCCTTYGACAAGCAATGTAGAGAAAATAAAAGTATTATAGGAACAATGTTTCATTTCATATGGATTTTGTTGAATTGATGTTATACACGCTTCAGCCCTCCCTAACTGATTCAAAGTTCAAAATTTTCTTGCCTATTAGCCCCATTACCTTCCCTTAGGACTGATGAACAAGTTAGCACAAGATGCTGATCAGATTGCCAGTTCTTCACTACCTTGCTATGCAGCATGCWCTCTTCAAGGAGMCCAGTTCATTGCTAGMAATGGAAGCCTCAACCAGAAAACTGATAAATTAGTCTGACATCACCAGGAAACAAGGATTATTTTTATTTAAAGGTGAATTGCATAAATTCTGGAAATACTATTCATCTCCCTCTGATGAATTYAAAGTTTGTCATGTACACTCTATCAAAATTGACRCAGTTATTCTTAGCAATGATTACAAGATAAAGAACTTTTCTGTGTTGAATATGCATGATGTAGTATAGCTATTGTGTGGAATAACAGAATAAAAAGTAGGGTATTTAAATAAATAATTACACTCAATGCTCACTAAAAGCATACAATTTTGAAAAAAATCAACCAAAAAATTCACTGCTTTGTTCAGGAGTCATAGAATGAGTGACAGCTCACTTGTACTGGSAATTTGTTATTCAAAAGGGTATTTTATTTTTCTCTTAAGGAGACTGAATAGATATATATGGAACACCCTAATTAAAAATGCCATTATTGGATTAAATAAGGTAATTATTCCTTTTTAAATCTAAAAATATAGAACTCATCTTTGAAATGTGTTTAAAGCACACTATCTCACCTTCAGAACAGTCTTCACTTGCTACCAGCTTTGCAAAAAAGACAAAAAAATATGAGATTCTTGTGCATACTTTTCTTTAGATACAAGTAGTAGTAAGGATGCATGTAAAGTGTTCTGTCTTGTACCTAGACCAATCAGTAAAGTGCATTTATTTTTCCTCCTGTGGAAAAAAAWTAATGTTCAYAAAAAGAATGAAACAGACTCGACATATGGACATTGCAAGGATCTGCCAGTAGTGTAATGATTAAATATTTTCTACTGATAAAATATATCTAATTGTCTCAGGATTTTCTTGCAAAATTTGGATTTGGTTACTATRTAGAACAGATTCTTCCACTGCAAAAATAATCAAAATTATTGGTGTTGTATATCCTTATCAGCTGGCAGCCTATCTTGCTACCAAAAATGAAGATTAGTTCTGCCAGCACATAAACATTTTTGGGCCATAGCTTTAAGGTTAGTTCTAGGTTAAAATGCRACAACAAATATTCAGATTCTGACTTGACTTCTTGTTTAGCTAACTGTCTGATAATAGCACATAGAAACAYGTGCTCATCTCCCTTACTTGCCTTACCTGTACCTTTATGTTGTTATGTCTGAGACTCATCACTGCTGGTGTCCCCATCTCAACCTTCTCTTTTCCACCACCAAGGAACATTATAAGCTTGAAAGATTTTTTTTTTTTTTTTTTTGATGACCTACCTTGGCCTGCTTTTTCTAAATTCTAGGGACAGGAAGTTTGAGAAAACTAAAGAAGAGCTAAG
>NW_026623238.1:6570124-6585502 GCF_030028575.1 Malurus melanocephalus
AAAAAAAAAAAGAGAAAACACAAAAGAGAAATTGCTTACAGCCACTTTCAGAGTCTTAGAGTCTACAAGTTATGTTGGTTCATTAGCCCAATGTACATTCAAAAGAAATCCTCTTCTAACAACAGCAACAAAAAAAAAGGTACCCAACAAGGGAACCATTCATGAAGATGATATTTTCAGAGTCCAAATTAAAGGTATAATTAAACAACACAAAATATACTATTAATGTTATTACTTTTCACAAAGCCAAGCAAAATACTTTTATGTGTACAGCATATGCTTCCTCTGTATGTTGGTACCACGAAACTGTCTAATCTAGTGATATCTGAAAGGCAATGTCTACTAATTGGTTTAGCTTCAKTTAACAATATTAAATACACAAACTGGTAAGGAGTCTTTACAGTATTAATTTGATAATCACTGCCTGTTGTAAAGATTGATTTAGGGAAWGCAGTTTATTACAAAAAAAAATGTTTGCTTTGAATAATCTCATTATTCTTCATTGCCTTTTACATTTTACCTTGTGGATTTTTATGGGTTTTTTTGGTTGATTTGTTTACTTCTTTTTTTAGCCAGATTGGCACACTTTGTCCTGATTTAAATAAAACTTTTATTGATATTCTATATTTTTCTATAACCAYGGTCATATATACATAATAACACTATTTCATAATAGTATTACATTAGATTAATATTAATTTTTATTTTCCAACCCATTTTTATTTTCCTTTATTTCAAAATCATTTTGGTATAAAGCATTGAAAATATGACATTGCATCCTATTGCATTACAYTTTTAAGAATAATTATTCTTTTACAAGAGAAAATAACCCCCCCTCAAAGGACAAAGCAGCTTGGTTGGCTGCCTTTTCACCATTCCCCACAATGCATACTTTGCTCTGRGGCTGCAGTTGGGAATGATGCCAATATATCTCCCAGCTAGGAAACCTTTACCCCGAAGGAAGAATAAGGTTCTTCAGATCTGTACCCTACAGAGAGTAAAAGCATGCATTGTGACAGATTTCACTTCTTATGCACAGAGCAGTCTTGACGTGAATTGYGCGTGACAGAAGTTTCTTGCTGTTTGGGCTTCCTACCAAAATATGACCTAAGCTGAGGGATGCTGATTCCTGGAAAATGTCCATTTACAGCTCCAGGACCAGAGATTACTCAATAGTTAATGTCATGTGTGTGCAGTTTCCTTCTCCAGGTGCACCTGGTGAGAAAGTGTCCCAAAAGAGTCATTCTAAGGAGCAAATTGCTCTCTTCAGAGGGAAAATAAGTGCAAACTGACATCTCACTCTCAAAACGCATGGCTGTGGGAGACTAAGCAGGCACCCTGTGCTTTTGTTGTTTCCAAACTGCCTTCTCTTTCATGGAATCATTGAATCATTGTGATTGGAAATKACCTCCAAGATCATGAAATCCAACCATTGCCTAAACAACCCAAATCAACTAAACCATAGCACTAAGCTACGGTCATTTGAAATGTCATGATTTCTTGGRCACTTCCAGGGATTGCAACTCCACCGCATCCCTAGGCAGTCTATTCCAATGCTTAAATTCCCATTCAATGAAGAAATTCTTCCTGATGCCCAACCTAAACCCCCCAGGAACAGCTTGAGGCCATTTCCTCTTGTCCTGTCACTGGTTCCCTGGGAGAAGTGGCCGACACCCACCTGGCTACAATCTCCTTTCAGCCACTGGTAGTGAGTGATAAGATCTCTCCTGAGCCTTCTTTTCTTCAGACTAAACAACYCCAGCTCCCTCAGCTGCTTCTCATRTGACTCAGTCTCCAGACCCTTCACCAGTTCCACTGCCCTTCTCTGGACATGCTCCAGCACCTCAGTGTCCTTCTTGCAATGAGAGGCCCAGAACTGGACACAGCACTCAATCAGTGYTGAGTGCAGGAGGACAATCACCACCCTGGTCCTGCTAGCCATGCAATGGCTGACATAGTTYGGGATGCCATTTGCCTTCCTGGTCACCTGGACACAGCTGCCTCCTGTTCAGCCACTGTTGGCCAGCAGCTCCAGGTCCTTTTCTGCTGGGCACCTTTCCAGCTGCTCTTTCCCCAGCCTGTAGCACTGCCTGGTGTTGCTGTGACCCAAGGGCAGGACTGGGCACTCCACCATGTTGAACCTCATATCATCATCCTCAACCCACTAATCTAGCCCATCCAAATCCCTCTGTAGATTCTTCCTGCTCTCCAGCAGATCAACATTTCATTGTTGGCTGGGAACTGACTGAGGKTGCATGCTCAGATCAGGATGACTGATCTTGCAATTCATGCCCAAGTTAGTTTATATTTGATTCTCAGGTGGRGAAATAATTTAATTATTGTGAATAGTTGATACTAACTTTGTAATTTGAGGTTGTGTAGAATTGCAGATCCCTTTGTGYTCTTTCTCCCCAGGGTAAAAGTTGTCAGCATTACCCTCTTGACATATGGGAGTTAGGGAGAAAGTATATGCGAAGACTCAGAGCATGCTTGAGCAGAGAAGCCTGTGTCTGAGGGTGGCCTTTCTGACATAGCTAGCAAGAACCAAGTATACTTACCCAAAACAGTCTCCCACTATCAGCAATTTGCAAAGCAAATTTCTTCCAAGTCTGAAGAGAGAYCTCGACAAATTAGAGGATGGACAATGAACAACTTTCCATTTGACAAGGGAAAGTKCCAGATTCTGCACCTGGGATGGGGCAATCCTGGGTATACTGGGGAATGAGATGCTGGAAAACAGTGCCATGGAGGTCTTGGTCCATGGCAAATTGAACATGAGTCAGCAGTGCCCTGGCAGCCAGGAGAGCCAACCCTGTCCTGGGGGGCATCAGGCACAACATCCCTGCCGGGCAAGGGACAGGATTGTCCCACTCTGCCTCGCACTGGGGTGGCCTCATCTTGAGTTCCTGAGTGCAGTTTTGGGCACTGCAATATAAAAAAGACATTAAACTATTAGAGAGCAGCAGAGGTCATTAGGTCTGTTCAGTCTGTAGAAAGAGGAGACTGARGAGAGACCTCAGGGCAGCTACAACTTCCTTGTGAGAGGAAGAGGAGGGGCAGACACTGATCTCTTCTCTGTGGTGACCAGTGAGAGGACCTGCAGGAATGGCCTGAAGTTTTACCACGGGAGGTTTAGGTTGGACATCAGAAAAAGATTTTTCACCCGGAGGGTGGTTGGGCACTGAACAGGCTCCCCAGAGATGTGGTCACAATCCCAAACCTGACTGAGCTCAAGAAGAGTTTGAACATCATTCCCAGGCACATGGTGTGACTCTTGGGGCTGTCCTGTGACAGGCCAGGAGCTGGACTCAATGATCCTGGAGTGTCCCTTACAATTAATCTGATTCCTTGATGTTTATTGTCTTTGTATTTACTATTGCTTCAGAATCTTTTTTTCATTAAATTACTGTTTCCTTTTGAAAACAATTATGGTACATTCATCTATCCTTATATACTCAAAATCAAAGTATTTGCCCTCAGATAAGTATTTTCCAGATTAAAATCACCTTTAGCATGTAGTCATCCTTTACAGATTTACAGACTGTACAGAATCTGTTCTGCAGCCTCTGTCTTTTTGCCCTTCTCTGAATTTTATGCCTTGCCATCTTCAACTAACAGAGGAGGTTATATCTCTTTCTGCATTTTTTAAGTGTTGCCTGTTTGAAATGCAAGCTCTGTCAGTACCACCTCYTTCTGTGTCTAATATTTCCTCTTCTTTCCAGCTGCCACTGTAAGAACAGAGGTCTGAGGCAACATAAGATGCTGTGAAAGAGGACCAAAGATTTAGACTTTAGAAATTAAAATAATTTTWAACTATGAACGACCATGATCACAGGTAGTCCTATGTAATCAAATTCATCCAATACTAATGGAYATGTAAGATATGGAAAATAATCAGTCTTCTCAAAGTTATCTTTCTCTCTGCTCTGAAAGTATGAGAACTCCAGGTGAGAATACAATCTAACTTTTAGATGGCAAAAAGGAAATGAATGATTGCCAATACAGTTGCCTAAATTAGCTAAACTTGGATTCCAGTCAACATTTACTTTGTCATGAAGCCTGAGAGTATGCACTACATTTTCAAGGTCTGCAGGGAATATTTCAAAGCTCTGTATTTAGAGATGTGGTTGATACAGTCCCCTTCTTTTTGGAAGGAAAATGTAAATACTTACCTTAAAGTTCAAAACTTCCCATGCCACACAATAGTGCACAGGATTGATAAAGAAGGAGGGTTTATATTGATCTGATTAGCAACAAAATAAGAAGACAGTGATTTTRTGTTGTGTCCTTCTGTGCCATCACTGAGACATGACAGTGTGTGCATATATTTATTTAATATTTATAATGGRAAAACACCTAGACACTCATTTTGATCACCAGGGTCACATCTYTGTGAGGTAGGTGCTCCACAGAAACACATGGGGAGATGGTAAATATACTTCAGTATTGAAAGCTTAAAACAAAAAGACAATAAGAATTCAGAAAGAGAAGTCTCTATGCTATGCATGGGTTTACTTACAGAAAATATTATATAACATTTTTCTTCATACTCCTGCCATTTMAAGTTTTTTATCTTTTGCTTTTTATTTTATTGAAATATAAGATTCTAGTGTTAGAATAAGATTAATAAKATTCTAACCTTAGCATGTTTCCAAGACCTATAAAAGACAATACTAATAAACAAGGGAAGTAAATATTTAATTCACAATTTTCCTTTATTAAATTTATCTGTTGAAATATGCAGCACAGATCACTCATAACATTCCAGATTATTAAATGGAAGCACTGTAGGTATTTAAATAGACCACAATGTAATAAAATGTAGAATAAAATATGCCTAGTGAAGAGTTCTCTCATATATTAATTTCTGGCAAATTTATTGAAGATTTCTAGTAAGTTCAATGAAAGATACATTTGTAAAATCATATGCTAAAGTTAGAGCACTTCTTCTCATACCTCTATTCTATAGAACTAAATAATTTTGAGGTACACAAGTCCGTGCCACAGTAAATTAAATGTTGTGGAATCARCATCCCTGGAAGTGTTCAAAAGGCCTGCTATTGTGCCACTTGCATACAAGGTTTAGTGGTGAACACGGTGTTGCTAGGTCAGTGGTTGGACTTGATAATCTTAGAGACCTTTTCCAACCATAAAAATTGCATGATTGTGTGACTCAAAAACTGCTTTTCTTATTTACATTAATTAGAGCACATAGAAAGAGTTCAGTGTCCAGACATAAGCATGGACTAAAGTTGGAATGGCATGAAAGTGTAGAGATCACGGCAAAGGTTAAATTGTGGAGTTCTCATGTATGACAGATACCTTGTTTACAAGGTCTCACCAAAGGGAGATTTTCCTTTCACAGAAGAYAAATAAAAAAATGAATAAAAGTCCTCAAACCAAAATAAGTATGAATTCAATTCTYTATTTGCCTATAATTAGAATACAGCTTTATTATATTTCCACATAAGGRAAATTCACTTGTAGGTACCAATGARGGGAAATTCCAACACTATTTMAGTTTTCACTCGCAGCAGCACAGGAGCAATTCTGAGCAGGTCTTGAGTACAGAATGAGCACAGAAGGAACATTCCAAGAGGTTTAATTTCTTTCACAACCTCATTTCCAAGCTTTCTCAAGATCATGTATCAATCTTTGTCTTCTTCCTTTCACTGTCACTCATGGTTCTTACTTCTGCTTGGCTTTCTGTACACTTTCACCTCTTTTGGTTATCTTTCAGGTTTTTATTCACAGACATACAATCCAACAAATCATTAACTCTGCCCTATTCCAGATGAATTCTGCTTATTTTCCCTGACATATTTCTGTTCCAGTCTTTCCAGGTACCTCAGAAAGTAGATGGGCTATTTCTCTATTTTTAAACAAAGAGATTTAAATTGTTTTCCTGTCTGGAAGGAGTGAAAGTTGGCTAAAAAAAAMCCCTGAATTCAGTGACCTTGCTGACTGCCTGGAAAGTGACATCATGCCTGCTGGCAGCTGCACAGCAYCTTTACATAATAAACCCACAGAGTCCATGTATTCAGTACAATACAATTTGTCACATCACTTTTGTTTCTGTATTTGTATATCTCTCTTTCTTCCAGTATTTATATTTTCCCTTTGGACTTCTTAATTTTTAAAGACAAGTACTYAATACAAGAAAATTTAAATAACTGCAGTCTGCTTTGCTCAATATTTGGCTGAAGAAATTCACACCTATAAAAGTAGGACAGCATGGTCGTTCCAGGTGTCAGGTTATTAAAAAACATKAAATCATCAGATCATAGGGAGACTTACTTGGAAGGGATCTGTGGAGTCTGTCTGATTCACCCTCCACTTTAGTCAAAAAACAAATTAGGAATAAAAACAGATTTCACTTATGAGGATACTGAAAAATTTTTGGGCTTCAGAGTCTTTTTCTATAGCTCTAACAGAATGGGTAAAAATATCTTAAAATCACATATTTCTCCTACTTTTCCTAAAGGACCACTGTTGCCCAGTGACCATCTCCTTCTTTTTCTGAGATTTGGGCTAATATATAAAACTCCTCCCATTGGTTTGATTGCTTATAGTTATTTTATCAGAGATGCTGCTGGCAGCACACCTAGAAACAGGTGTCTCTTCCTCACAAGCTCTTCCTTTGAGGTCTGCTCGCCAAATCTGCTGCCCATAAGGATTTGTACCTCATTCTTACATATTCATGAGCTTTTCATTCAGTGTTTTTATTAGCTTATCTTCTACAGATCTAAAACATTTTTAGTTATGACTTCCAACATAATTTTCCTACTWACCACCACTTAAGATCTCTGTGCCTTACAGCATTTTTTTACATCTCTCCTATGACTCTTCTAGGAGAGTTTTGCCTCTGAAAAAGCAACATGGTTGAGCTTGTACCCATTGCCCATTAGCAAGCAAATTTATTTTAGAATATAGAAGAAATCCGCTTTATAAATATTTATGGGGTTTTTTTTTCTATTTTAGAAATGCACAGGTTTTGGATTTACAAGTATTTGAATGGCTCATACTGAAATTAGCAGAATTTATAAAAAAGTATTTTTGGACTTTGCTTGTTTTTATCCTTCTGTTATCGTTGTAAGGTACTGAGCTGTAGCATACAGAACTAGGTAGCTTGCTTTCATTAATTTTCAAATATTTCATGGTAATGAGATGACAAAACAGCTTTACACATGGAAGGAATTGAAATATCGACAGTGCAGTATTTAGCCTGAGTAAATGACTCAGTATAAAATGCAGCAGCAATCTTCAGTGATAATTTTGTGAATAACCAGCTTGATGCAGCATAGCTATGGTACTATTTTCTCTCCTTGAATATTTTATAACTTTTTTTTGGTAGCATATGGATTCATTTTAGAAGTTCATGTGTGAAGTTACTTTTTTAGGAACTGTATTTTTTTCCACAAAATTTGGACCCCTACATGAACAAGGGTTAGATATGCAGTTACAGAAACTACTCATTTGAATAAAAGTTTTATATATCTTACATAGTTTATTTATTCTGCTCTTGTTCAGTGTTTTTTATAGAATTCAAAGCTATTAGTATGTTTATTTCTTTACATTATTAGGAAATGGTATAGAAATTACAACWGGGAAATTTATTTAAGGTTCATATTTCTAAATATATCCCAATGAACACTGACCAACCTGCTGTACATGATCTCTTTTTTAAAACATTATGGCTTCATGCCTTTAGATTAATCTACATTTAGAGTTTTAGGAATCATATATTTGTAATTTTAACCTTTTAACAGAAATAATTTGCAGCCCACCTTTATTTGCTGCAACAATCGCCATCACTAGCACATTGCACCCATCTGAAAGTAGTGTTGTATAGACATAATTATTGTAAGATTTTAGTTCTGTTCCTGAGTTGTTTTTTTTTCACAAGATTACCATAGCATATAACATTAGAACTATAATTTTTATMATTAATAATATTATTTGGCTAAAATGAGAAAGTGAGGATGAAACTCAAGAGTKGGTTTTTAGTATGAAAAAAGCCTTAGTGTGTCTGTAGCTCCCCCTTTGTCAGATGATAGAGTGGGGCCTCTCTGTCATTCCACACCATGTTGGACCCACACAGGTCCTATTATGAGTAAAGATTCCTACAGCATTCTTTCATTTCACTTTTGAACAGAAGATGGTCTGGTCCTTCTGGATATTATATTTGTTGTAGAAGTTAGCTAGTGGAATGGCCCAGCACAGTGGAAACCTGGATTTTTAAACCTTGCTGATGTTGCAGTGTTCACTGGAAGAATAAACCATTTTATGAAAAGATAATGAAGGACTTAAAAATTTTCATGTACTCATGGTTTCTAGATAATGCTCAGAAAGATTAAAATAGCATTTAAGCATGACAAAGGGGAATGTAGAATGGAACAAAGAAATTCCAATTTTATAGATGTTTTACAAGTTGTATTTTGTGGATAAGATTTTCAGAGTAGCCTAGTAAATTTGGATTAACATTCAAATTAATGAGCATGGAATGTTAAAAACACACAGGCAATTTCAAAATTCCAGAGTAGCTTCTGTTATAAATCATAAGTATATGAGCATTTGACATTAAGCATCTCTTAAGCATTTGTCTTTGCCACCTTAACAACTGATGTTGTCAGTTAATAACATCAGGGGCAGCATTCTGAGCTATGAAATTCTCAGCATTGTGTGTTCTGGGCAATATTTTTTCTTCATCTATAGTATTTTTCCTTACTGTTTGGAGAGAACKGTGATGCAAGCAGTGCCTTTCACTAACATAGAGAGTCTTCAAGATCCCCTTCAACTCAAAACATTCTATGATTCTATTAGCATAAAATATTACTTGTATGAAGATTAGAATAGCCATTAGTAATATTGGCATCAATAATTTTGAAAAATGTAAKACACATTATAAAAATACTGATGCAGACACTAATGTATTATTACTAGAGTAATAAAGTATTACTTCACAGATGATGTATAGAAATAAATAATAACTTGGCCTTACCCAACATAATCAACCAAAATTTGCCAGTCAGAATCYGTAATATGAAGGGACTATGCTGTCTTCAATCCCTCAATAAACTCCACAGAAACACTAACACCTATTTAGAAAAAATAAGGGAATATTATTAAAGAGATGTGAAATGTGAGTTTTTCCAGTTGCTTCTCTGAGGTTTCTCATAGTGATGTAAAGTTGTTTGCTATTTTAGGAGMAGAGGGGCAGAGGGTTGAGTAAATCAGGCTCTTAAAGTACACTAAATGAACCCTGAATATTTCTTTCAAATACACAAAATTTTCCAGAGACCATAGGTTTCTCTTGTGTGCAAGTAGCAAAACACTCTTTGTACCCATGTAGCTGAGATCTCTTCACTGCCCCTGCTTTCTCCTTCCAGAAACAGCAGAATTGCCTTTCTGCAGGACTGGCAGGAGCAGCCCTTGCCTTTGGCTCACCCGACCCTCAGTCTGCTCCAGCCAAAGCCAGAGCTATGGCAGAGGATCTGCTATTGATTTGGTCGTATAAATGCTCACATGGCAGTGTTCAAGTGTTTGTCCTGACACTGTTTAGTTTACTAATCTAGACAAAGCCTCAGGAATTAATTCTGGAGTGTGTTTTAATTCTGGAGTGTGTTATACATATCACATTTAATTAGAGCCCAGGAGCACAAGCTTCTGTTATGCTTTTCCCTCTTCCTGGTTTGTTGGTTTGTTTTTTTCTCCTGCTGTTTGGCACTGATTTTCTATATTCAATTTTCATTTTACCTAATCTTGTCTGGGTTCATTTGCATTCCTGCTTTCTACTTGTTTCCTCTTTTTTTCAGCCTTTTCTCACTAAGCTCGAACACAAGTTTCACATTTCATCAGAGCCTTTAAACCCACAGTGTTCCAGTAAATAGAAAACAGTCACTGAATTGTATGTTTATGACTTTGCCTGCTGAGTTGTGCTTCTCAAAATGTGAGTTAGGAGTGATTTGCACATGGAAGTGGTTTGCAAAAAGAAGTAGATTCACATTATGTTGTTGCTTTTCTTTGCTCTCATCTTTGTTTTGCTGCTTTACATAGAAGCTTATTTTATTTGCTTTTTTAAATGTGACTATTGCTTGGTGATCACAGGAGTGTTGTTCAGTCGCTAATCTCATCTTTTCCAAGCAGTTATAGAGAGGAAAGGTGTTTTGTTTTGTTTTGTTTTTTTTTTTCTACTGATACTGCAGTAGAGAACATTTTAATCTGACTACCAGAAATATAAAGAGGGGRAAAAAAGAACTGCATGCTAATTTATAATGGAATAGGGTTTGTATTTTAACATTAAAAACTAAAGTTTATAAAAAGCCATAATGTGCTTGTTATGKATGGGAATCAGACAACATCTTTTTCTTAAACTTCAAGAACATCCAGTGTGGATATAGTTTTAGAATCCCTAAGGAACACAGGGAAAGAAATGAGACTGAAATTCAATTTATTTCACATCTATTTTTCAGCAATAAACTAGAAACTGTCATGACTGTTAAACAGAAATAAAAGATCCAATCCATGGAAAAGTAAGAAATTTCCGAGGCATGAGAAACTTTTGCCCTCTGAAAAATGTGATTKGTCCATCCTCTTGTCTGTTGTAGCCTCACCATTTTCACTCACCCTCATGTGCCTTGATGCATTTTTAATTTCTTACTGGATTCCTAGGCTGAGGTGGGGGGAAAGGGCTTTACACAAAACTGTGTGTACTCTGTGGTTTATACCCATTAGTGTTAAACCATATCTAATTCTGAATATCTTGAACACACTTAGCTATAMGTTTACATAAATCATGTACAGAATCGATTGCTCTAATGCAAATATTCTTCATTTTATGAGGCTTTTTTTATGCATCTTATAAAGGGGAGGAGAAATTTTACAACATAAAAGGAAAATTCTTAATGAGAGTGTACAATAGATTGTTACTGTTAACAAGAATACATGCAGTATTTCATTTTTTAAATAGTAGGTCACAAAATTTCTCACAAGTAAATATGAAACTAAAAATATTTTCACTCATGTGAACCTAACAACTGGAATGATGATATGACTCAGATGAGCGAAAAACAAGTTCATAAAATAAACACTATGGCATATGTTTCTCTGAAAGTTCTTAACTGAGRGGGAAATATCATGCTCACTTCCCTTCTCCTTACATGTTATTCCGCATGGTAGTATAGTGGTCTCTTTAACCTCTGCTACTTACAAAGATTTTTATAAAATCCCTCCTACTTTATCTATTCTTACTCTTACCTATAAGAGTATTTCTTCTTCCATTTTTCTGCTAAGAGRACAGAACACTGAGGAGTAAGAGCAGAGTAATGTAATTGAACAGAATAGATTCAGCTGTTGAATTTTGAAACCAGCCAATTGGCCTAGAAAGGATATAGTTAAACTCTCCTCAAGAAGTAATCACCAAGATTAGGTTCCAGTCTCTAGGAGAGATAGCTTGATTAACCTACAGAGTTTTGACAGCATTATTAACCAGTCTCAGAATTAACAGCARATTTGGTTTTAGAAACACCTTTTCTATGCAGGGACAAAAAGTGCCTTCTGGCCCAGAAAACTGCAAAACAGAATGATGTGACCATGACCTTTTGTCCTAATGACAATACTGTCTCTGTGGGTATCCTTCCTTTTGTTTTTGGAGGGGGATGGGGGAAGGAGGAACAAAAAACCCAAATAAATAAAACTGAAAAGAAAAATCATAGCAATAAGCCCAGAACTCATGTTTGGCTGAGGGTGGGAGGCAACCACATATAAACAATTTTTTCAATGATAACCTTGGAGAAGTTTTTGAGATACTTGAAAACAAGACAAATATAATTTGTAATGGAAGTTGAAGCTTTCAAGGTGATAAATTTTCAAAGGTTATGTCTAGTCTTTGATCTAAAAACTTTTCAATGCCTTTGATCTCCAAATTAGGGTACTGGTATTAAATAGCCTTCTGCGCCTTAATTTTGCTATATACGATGAATAGTTCAAATCCACATCAGCAATTCTGCTGAACTTTTTGATTTTGTGAGTAGAAGTTATTTCAAGTCTTGCAGTTCATATGTTTAACCATTACAAATTCATGGTTTAGCCATTGAAAAGATTTCTTAATGATTTCATTCCTAAGATATTAGGTTTTATGTATTTGAATCTTCAACCCATGGAGAACAGTACTGAGGATTTAACTGAAAGTAGTTAGAAAGCAGCATTGAGAGTACAACAGTTAATTGTAATAAATTACATTATAGATTAAAAACATGGATATTTGCAGTTTAATCAGGTATTAAATTGAATGAGCTATGGTAAAGACTTCTTGATCTAGATTACAGGGTTTCAACCTTTTCTGATATGAAAACACCTAAAACATCTCCTGTAAGGCAGCAGATCTCTGTAGATTGAATTTGTAATTGGTTTACTTTTGATCTTTACTACTTTAACATGTATCTTCTTTACTTTTGGCTGGGATAAAGGTAATTTTCCTCATATTGGCTTTTTGGTGTTGCATTTTTGTTTGGTAAGTAAACCAGGGTTGGTAACACAGAGATATTTCAGTCATCACTGAGCAGTGCTTGCCTCTGTCAAGGCCTTTTCTGTTTCTCACACCATCCAGCCAGAAAGGAGGAAATTTCTGGTACGAGAGAGATTGGTAGGGGACAGAATGGGACAACTGAACCCAAAGTGACCCAAGGGATACCCCACACAATATAGGGTCWTGTTCATCATATAGAGCTGGGGAAAGAAGTGGGAAGGGGTGACGTTCAGAGCGATGGTGTTTGTTTTCCCAAGTGACTGTTCTGCCTGATGGAGCCCTGCTTTGCAGGGAGTGGCTGGACACCTGTTTGCCCTTGGGAAGCGGTGAATTAATTCCTTGTTTTCCAGTGCCTGCATACGCAGCTTCTGCTTAACCTATTACTTTGCCTTCAGCCCAACYCATGATTTCTTTCACTTTAACCTTCCCAATTCTCTCCCTCATCCAGCTGCAGAAGAGAGTGAGCAGTTTTGTGGGGCTGAGCTTCCTGCWGGGGTTAAGCCACAATGGTACCTCACAGAGCTCATGAAGCCCCAGTATTTGTAGACAAAAGGCCAAAACTCCTTTTGTACTCAATGTCTGTTGACAAGTGTCTGATACAATTTGGTGTACTTGAATATTTCCAGTGACCCTATTCAATATGAACCCATTACAAAAACAAAGGCACACTGAGTTACTAACTGCAGTGTTGCAAAGCACTTCTGATCTGTTAAAGATTATATTGATGCAAGCATTTTGAGGGTGGTCATCTTCCAGCTTGGCTGTTTGTTCCATTATTGCAGCTAAGAAGGGCATATTGCAGCGTTAAGTAGCTCCTTTGAATAGGGCCACTAATAAAAATAGTGAAAATGAGCACCAAAAAAAAATGGATGGGAAAGAGAGAGACAGTATTCCTCATAGAAAGAATAAATGCTGCATGGTCTAGTTTAAACTGAAAAAGATTTATGTCCTAAATTTCAAACACAGGATTATGCACACCTCTGTAAAATTCCAGTCCTATTCTTGTAGCTTATTGATAGAAGATAATAAGTATTAACCAATACTGCTATRCAAATATATCCCACAAGGACACCTTTCTTCTCTTTGGGCCAATTTTCCTGATCTATTCTGGTTAAAGAAATTGAATTTAATACATCCTTTCAAAGGCTTTAAGAGTTGGTATAATTAATTTTATGTATAACTGACTTCGATCCTCAGTAACAAATGTTTTCCCATCAACATCCATCTAAATACTTATTTTACCAACATCCATTCATCAATATCAACATCCATCTAAATACAGATATTTTATTAACAATTGAAAGTCAAATTCTTAAATCCTTCCCTGTTCTACAAACTTAATTGATACAAAAGATAAGACATTCACAGTATGAATTAATATATGACCCAGATTCTACCTTTGGGGAGAAAAAAAGAAGAGGCAGCRTTATTTTCATCTCAAGTTTCTAGCCATCAGTAAGTAATTGGACTGTCTTTTTTTTTATACTGGGTACTTGTTTACACAATGTAATACTGGCATTTCTGTAGTGCTAAGGAATTTGCAAACAAAAGTTTTATAATACCAAAGAAAAAGGGACTTTTCTTAAAGGAGATCTGAGGTGCATCCCAACTTGATGGCTGCAAGCGTGAAAGTTATTTTAACCCTCCATTTTACACTCTTTTGTGCTGTTTATTTGCACAGAACTGCATGTTGCTAACAAAGATAGGGAGTTGCTTCTTAGGTTTCTGCTCCCCCATCAATGCCCATGTCAGCATTATGTTCACCCTCTCACTCTCRCCTTGGTCAATTGATTTGAATTCCTGGCATCACAATGGCCCAGCAGCAAGAAGCTGGATTTTCTACAGTTGTTCCCTGTTCATTTAAAGTGACTCAGATCCAAAATCACGTACTTCAGTTACGCAGGTAGTTTCAGGCAGTTAGTTCTCAAAATCATGGTAAAAGAGACTGTATGCTCCTTAGGCAGATGAGRAGCTTTGTGTTTCAGCAGGACCAGCCTGAGAGATCAGACAGCAATTATGAGCAGGCAAACATGACATCCAGAAATCCGTGGGTCCTGTTGGAATGTATCCGTGAGTGCTGAGAGTGCTGGTGGACACCAAAGCTGGGCTGTTTGTGAACATTGTTGAAAGGTCTTGGGATCAAGAGAGGTGACTGAGAACTGGAAGAAAGMAAATCTCACTCCAGTCTTCAAAAAGGACAAGAAGGAAGACCCTGAGTGAARCCATCTTACTCAGTAAAATAAGCTCAAGACTGTATTAGAATTTCAACTATGTGCATATTTAGCTGACTGGTGTCATAGTAGTTCTGTAGTAAAGACCTATTTAGTGTAAGCAAATGTGCTCAACAGAACCTACAGTTCTGCTTCCTTTGCAGAACACTGGACCAAGGAGAAGAAACAACTGAGTAGATGTACCTTTCCTCTATGAGAACCCTTTGATTACAGATTTTACTAAACAAGAGAAACCAATGTTGCRTGAAAGAGCAAGCTTGGCACTTTGTTTCTGTGACAGGCAGTGATTGAGGTTCCCCTCGGTTTTGAACTCAGTAAGAATTAGGAAGACAGAGCATCATAGAGACCACAATATCAGTGRTCGGCTGAATGGCATCTTGTCATTCCTTAAATTAACATCTCCTTTTTCTTTGGGGTAGATGCGAAAAGCATACTAAAGGAACATTGACAGAAACAAAACACTGAAAGTAAATTACAATTCAGCAAATGTAGGAAATTCTGCCTTCACAACATAGCATCAATTACCTGATGGACATACTGCATCTCTCTTGGGGGACTGCTTCTGATTCCCATTATATTCAGAAGGATACTCAATTTTTTTTTTTTTTTTTTTTTTTTTTT
>NW_026623238.1:6585741-6591737 GCF_030028575.1 Malurus melanocephalus
AATGGTAGTTTTTAGTGCTGTACTAGAGAAGTACAGATGCATGAAAATATAAAAACTAAAAATTCTAAGGCATTATTATGAAGCCAATGACAGACAGCTCCAAGTTGAACCTGCTGCTGGCCAAGGCTGAGTCCATCAGTTTTTCATCTGCCTATTTTATACATCTCAATATTCGTTTGTTGTCAGGAATTCAGAGTGCATTTCCTTCTGGCTGAGGTATTTGGCCTACTCCCTTCAGCAATCCCGTGGGTCAAAGTTTATTTTCTTAAATGTCTTTTCCTAGCATTGCATAAAAAGATACATTGTCTACATGTATAACTGTGAAGAGTTTGGTCTTGCAACTGGCATCAAAATAGCCATTTAAAATGATTGAGATAATTGTTTCCATCTATTGTATTTTATTTTAATAGGGMAATAGCACATGCAAAGCCAGTTCCCTGATTGGAATGGGCCTGCTTTTTCCAGCACAACATCATATTCCTTACTCTGAAGGATTTATCAACAAAAAGGTAAGGACAACAAAAATGAGAMATTTTCTGACTAAAACAGTGAGCTGATAGTGCTTCTGATCAGTTACACAGAAAAATTAAAACTACTAACTATCTTGGGACAACTTTTGCACAGTAACTTTTTTGATATTTCATATGAAATGACAATTTAATAAAAGTCATTGAAATGATCAACTCTTTTTTTTCACAAAATTCTCTATTATACTCAAGTGTCACAAATTAGGAAAGCAAAAACCAAGTAAGTAAAGAAACTTCCAAAACATAAAGAAAAAAACAGTCAACCCTTGCCTCACCCCTCATAAATCCAAACCAAAACATGAAACAGCAAAAAGTTTAAAAGGAAAGCAGCTTTTATCAATGGATAGCAGATTAATTAGAAATTTGATGTCTCTTGTCTCTGAATAAGTAACCCAAACCCAAACAATTTCAGACAGTATTTTTCCTAAATTATCATGTACGAGTATACTGCTTATTTTTCTCTGCTGAAAAACACAACTGAGTATGCTACTCCAAAACTAAAAAAAGAAACAGTTTCATGCATGGTATATTCACACATTCAGACATGCAGTGTTAACTGGGGCAATAATCTTTTAATCAGATGTGAAATAATATGGATATTATTAAGACTTTATAATATAAAGTCTTGCCTTTGTGATATCAAGATAAATTTTCTGTTCTTTCGGCAGTTATTCTGTGACACTTCCTTTGGGTATATGGAAAAGGGTTTTCTGCTTCATAAACATTAACTCCTTTATTACCCAATTAAAAAGGTAATYCATGTCTTTGAAAGTAACATTTTTTTACAGTCTAGTAATAATGCACAATATTTGCATTCAGGACTCAGAGAATTCTTGTGCAGGACAAAAAACACCAGAAGAAAACTGAAGCCTTTGAGGGAACATTTTTTATTGTATTTCAAGGGACAGAGAAAGAAAAAGGTGTAGTGAGCAAATTCAGAAGATGTGCAAATCAATAACCAYGAATTAAGAACCATGATAAAAGTAGAATGCTTTTTAATCTTTTAGGCTCTGCAGAATCCTTACCTCGGATCTGTGCACTTGAGTAGCCCCACACTGCAATCCTGCTTTGCTGTGCTGCATGCATTCTTTTTCAGATTTCAGGGACCTGACCCCTGATCCACCTCACGGTACAATGACTTCAGGTCTGAGTTATTACAACACCGTGATTTCTTACTGTCATGCAGCTTCAGTTTGTTCTGATTCTCATAAATGTAGTGGCTGATTCTTTTCATAGCTTTGCTGACACTGTGTGGATGCCGTGGTGATTTTTTGCCTGTTCTTTTATACACCTGTTATTTATTCTCTGTATTCTTAGCATGCATATTTGTAGCTTTTGTAGCCTAATATTGTAACTTAGTTCCACTTTTTTTCCTGGACAGAAAGACAAATCATTCTGGAAGTCTCCCAGTTGCAGGCCTGAAGTCTATTTTGTTTCTCCATAGAAACCAAGGTTGAAACCAGCATTCTGAGGTATATTTTTATAAACAGGGTTCAAGCTTCATCTGACAGGGGAGACTCTAGAAGCTGTGAGAATAGGGGGGRCATTACTTCATCTACTGAGCTTCTTATTGGGGAATCTTTSTCAGATATGCTAATTTRCAAAGTCTATAATAACTGTGTATGTGTCACGCATGAGTGTTCATCTTTGGCATGTTCCAACTGAGGAATTGGGCACCTAAGGATCCTTATTAAGGTAGACCCCTTTTCATCCCCTTAACAGTGTCTGGCTCATAATTCTAGGACCAGARAAAAGGCRTCAGKGTGATGCCTTTKCTTSCAGAGCTCAGCATAACACATTGCCTGCCATGGGTTTGTGTGTGAGTGTTCGTGTGTTGTGTTTYGTCAAGTTACACAAGGACTCAAGCAACTGTAAGGTATTAAAATATTTAATGCAGGCTTTAAGTGTTTCTTTACAAAATAAAGTATGATCATAGAAATGTCCAAAGGAACAAGTTAAAAGAGTTAGGAACAATAAGGTTTATAAATATAAAATAATGTGGGAAATGCACTTAACAAGAGGCTACGTTATAGCAACAGATACAACGTACACAGGACCACCCTTCTCTGTCAATGTGGTCACAAAAATATGGAAATGTCCCTGTGCATGTTACTAAATTCTCCTGTCATCTGGATCAAAGCTGTATCCTAAATTCATATTAAGAGTGGTCTTTGAGKTATGCTGCCTTGACTGTGCCTTGTGATTTTTTTGTGTGAGTGTTACCTGGTCAACACCAAATCCAGGTCATCCTAAGAATATAAGAAGTTCGATGACTGGTTCCCATGTTTTTGGAAATWCCATGGAATTTGTGTTTTATTGTGATAAACTGTGCCGTAGCTATACACAATATAATTAAATGAAAGTATTACTTAAGGGTCAASGCATTCTGACTCTTTTATTAGCTAYGTGCCCTTCATAGGAAATAAAAAAGAAACCAATAGTATAGTGAAAAGACAAAGAGTTTGTTTACTAACATCAGAGAGAAATATTAGATTGAAAATATAAAACACAGTGCATGGAAATTTTGCAGGCTATTGCAGTATCTAGAATACAGGTTTTACAGATACTGTAATTATTACCTCTTTGCCAGATATACAGGAAACATAGAGTCCCCTGTCTTTTCCATAGAACATATAGTACAGGAAACAAGGACCTGTCATGATAGTCCAACTATGACTGAATTAATAAGTTAATTTTGCTGAGCTAACCTGCCTATGCCAGTCCTTGTGCTGTGTCCTGCACATACATCTGTGTCATTTCTCTTGTATCATTTCTCCTGTATAAAAAGAATGGTTTTAAATCACCATTTTTATAGAGATAACATCTCCTAGGACATCTCATCTTACACAAATAGCTCCAGCACATATGAGACACTGACCTATAGTGTCATCTTTTTGTTTGCAATTTAACAGCAATTTTAGAGTGTATCCCACTACTGCAGAAGCCTTTCTTTGAAAATCCCTCTGACTCATGGTTATCCTGCTATCAAAATGCAACTACTGCTTCAGCTGGCACAGACTTACTGAGCTACTTTTKACCTAGAACTGATACTGTCACAGCTATGGGGAAGGCTCCACAAAGCAGAAGAAATAAATAATTTTCCTCTTTGTCGTTGCTCTGAGGCTGACTTTGGGTAGCTTAAGACAGACAGGAAAAYAGCCTGCACAAAATTCAGTATTGTCTGAGCTTTTTGAAAAATTTCTCAGTATTACTGCCAGAGGTCCTTGATGAAAGTAGAAGCAAGCATTCAAAAGTTTTRCTCCTTTTTTGCCAGTAGTTCGCAAAAGATATTAATATTATTCTCAATCCAAAAAAAATTAATATGTTTAATTTGTTACTTGACATATGCTGCTTTTTTGTTGTTTCTWAGTATATATTTTAAAGTGAACTTAAATCCTATTGTCTTGATTTTTTTTTTCTTTTTGCAGAGGCCCATCTGAACTTTTACATATCCTAACACCTTGCCAATTATTTTGTTTGCTAAATAAATTGAGAAGAATAAGATCCTTCTTCAATTGCAGTCTCAGAGTTTGCAGACATTTTACTTCTTTACATACCCTTTAAAATGCCTCAGAAATAAAGATAAGGTTTGGTCGGTATTTTCAGCATGTGATTAATTTTGCTTTTGTGCTTATCTTGCATGCAGATAGATATAAAACTGAGAATCACACACTGGTTAAGTAGATTAATCCACCTCTGAGTGCACAGTATTATTGAGCCAGCCCCCAGGATGGTGGGAATGGGGGGACACCATGGGTCACACAAGKCAGGGCATTGTCCTCATCACCAAAACAATGGATCTGTGGCTGATCAGCCTTCAGGAGAGAAGGGACCATTTGAGGTTGGGCTGGGTCACAAAGCTGTGAATGAGCTGTGGGAACTGGAGAGCAGCACTGCTGGGGCATCACTGGAGTGGGGGCTGATGGTGTGGGGACTGAGATGGGGTCCCTGCCATGGGCGAGGTGAGGATTCCTTCAGGGTCCTGATGGTCAAGATGATATTCCACAGAAATACAACTTCATAGGACTTTAATTGAGATTAATTAACTAACTGTTTTTTCAGTGTCTAGTGGTAATAATTTGATTTTCTTTTTGAAATTGTAAACTTTGAATATCTTTATCATTTTTTGGAGATAGAAATCACAGTTTCTTTAAGATTCTTGATAAATATTGCTTAAGATTCATGCTTCAAGGTAAATGTTATATTGAAGGACTCATTTTTAGAAAAAAAACCAAAATACTTCTGAACATTAAATCCCAGATGAATCCTAAATCACAAGCAGTGATATAATTTCATATKCATCTTACAGTGCATCTTATAAAAACTGTTACTAAGAATTGTTTTGGACAAAAATAAGAAAAAAGGAAACAAAATAATAAATTAATTAGAAAACAGATAAACAGTACAAAAGCATGAGGGGTCTCATTTGACTTATGAATGTAAATTTAACATTGTCTGACAGGAGTAACATCAATAATATCAGGGGAACTGCACAAGTGTGAATTACAGGGGCCCACAAAATGAGTTTCTACTTTAGCAAGAAGGCAAATTAAACAGTTCAGATATGCTGAGCCAAAAAATATCTGAGTGTGGCAAGAAAGATGACTCCCAGCTACCAATTAAGGGAGAAATAGGCAGACAGAGTTGTAATGAAAATAAAACATTCAAAATGCATGAAGACATTAAATAACCTTTTGAAGCATGTGATGCATTCTAGCAAAATATATTTGCAGAACAGGAAGATTCAGATAAGAGCAATAAAAAGTCAACATTTGTGAATAACCTCCAAAGTATTTCAAAGTTAGACAGAACTTAAAATTCCTGCAGAAAACTTCAAAAATATTGCCTTTTATTCTGTAGCTTAAAATCATGCTGATACTGGAGAAATTTTTCCCCTCCTTTTTCCTTTCTTTCCCTTTTCCTTTATCTTMATTTTCTTTATTTCCTATCTACTTTTCCTTCTCTTTTCTCTCCCTGATTTTAAAAGAAAGTATCACCAAAACAATGTATTCCTCAATATGTGGAAATGAACACCATTCTACTTGATCCAAAGGATCACGGTTAATGTGAGATATTCATCAATCAAATGAAGTATTTAACTGTGCATTTTAAACTCCAGCTTTAATTCTGCTACTAATTAGTGCTAATTTAATGACCTCACAGCAAACACCCTCATTAATGCAGGATCAGCTACTCTTGAGCTCCTTATCTTGCTTATTACTTTTTACATAATGCTCATATGCATAGAACAGGATTTGTATTTAACTAATGGGAACCCATTTACATACCAAGATATAGATACAGATTGAGCTACAAGACTTCAAGTGCAGTATAACTGGGAATAGTTTTATCATTTGCAAATTTCCTCTTAGTTAAGACATCATCTCACCCTTCCAATGGGTTTTCATCCTTTGTTTTATTATTTCTCTTTATACACACACCTTAGTTTGTTGTTTTTGGGTTTTTTTT
>NW_026623238.1:6592638-6594826 GCF_030028575.1 Malurus melanocephalus
GAAGGGGCTGTGTCCAGCAGGAGAGCCATGGAGAGAGAGGCCTTGCTCCTGAGATGGAACAGCCTGGCCTTGGGCCTGCACCCAGGGGACGAGGGAGCCCACGGTGTAGCAGTTTGGGCACGACTGTCTGCCCGTGGGGGGACTCACGCTGCAGCAGATGTGTGTGGACTGCTGCTCGTGAGAGTGGAGCCACACGGGAGAGATTCACAGAGAACTGTCTCCCGTGGGAGGGACCCCACGGCAACGCAAGGGAAGGACTCCTCTCCCTCAGCAGCCACAGATGATCCGGTGATGAACTGACCAACCCCACACCCTGAACTGACCAACCCCACACCCTGAACTGACCAACCGCACACCCTGAACTGACCAACCCCACACCCTGAGCTGACCAACCCCACACCCTGAAATGACCAACCCCACACCCTGAGCTGACCAACCCCACACCCTGAAATGACCAACCCCACACCCTGAATTGACCAACCCCACACCCTGTTCCGCGCCTGCTGATTTGCAATCGGTGGGAAGTGGGGAGGGAGTGGGGAGAAGATCGGTGTCTTTGTGGGTTGTAATTTATTTCTCATTCTCCTCTGAGTTTGTTAGTAATAAATTCACTTGATAATTTAAGTAGTGCCTGTTTTGTCCATCAAGTGCTTCCTCCCCGCTCCTTATCTCAACTCATGAACCTTTTTGTTAGTTTTTTTTTTCCCCTTTGCTCTTCTCTACCCAGTGTGGTGGTGGGGAAGAGCGAATGAGCAGGTGTTGTGGGTGCCTGGCTTTTGGCCAGCATTCTAAACCACRACTGTGTAAACTGGAAAATGTTTTATTATCCTGGCACTGTTAGCTTAATAGTTCCTCTGATGGAACATCATTACAGACTTTTAGTGGTGGTTTGAGCTTTTAGACAGAAATATTGGGGAAGGTCAGTCAGACTCAGACAACATTTGAGACTGAATTTTTTCTAGTGAGCTCTCTGTCTCCATCAGCAGACAAGACTAAATATGCATTTGTAGGTACTAGAGTGAGGGGAATTTACTCTTATATGTGAACTCTTTTCAGAATTACAAAGAAAGATTGAGACAAATAAAGTTTTCTCCATGCCAGGCCTGGTGCAGGTGCTCTGAAAGTTTTGGGTTTATTGGAAATGCCTGTGTGGACAAAATAGATATAAGTRCAATTCTAATAGGAGGAAGCAAAGCTAATGATCTTTATTTTGGCACTGCCTGCCAAATTAGAGAAAGCTTCATTCAAGTTAGGTTTTTGAAGAGAACAGAGAAACATTATTTTTCAACTGACCTGACAGCCTTGTACAAAAAGAGAACTTGATTCAGGATAAATTTAAAGGAAGAGCAAACAAGGGTAGACAGTTACAGTATAACTCTCTGGAACAGAACATTAAGAGTTTTTAGGGAGAGGTAGAAGCATGCTGGAAACACTGACAGTTCCTAAAGAAAGCAAAGCCAACAAGGGCAAAGTCACAAAGAAGAAGCAGCAGTGTGAGGTAAGAAAAGGTCAAAAGTTCTGACATTCGCACTTAAATGAGCATACCTGGAAGGAAGTTTCCTTTGATACTAAGACAGATTGATTAGAGTTTGTCAGAATGTATGCAACAAAGCACTGAAGACCCAATGATGTTTTATAAGAAGGACTTTTGAGGTCAGCCATTACAATACTACCTCTTTGTGCTATATTCCCTCCTGGAGAAATGCAGAAACTGCTTTAAGCATCGACAGGCATTTTGGCTGACTTAAAAGGAAAAATAGAGGGAATAAATGAAAAGTACCGTTAGCATTTATAGTATTAATAATTTCAGGAAATATATACTTAAGTAAGTAATACAAAATTATTGTATGCATGTCACAAGTAAATACTTTGATAAAATTAGACATTGATACTTTGCATTCTAAATTTTTTTTTAAGATAATGTCTCTCTAGCCATTCCTGAAACCAAAAAAAATCAGGCTGCATTTTATCTTAAAATGTTTTTGACAGAACTCATTGCATAYCAAATTTCATTTTATTCCTATATTATTGAAAACTATGTCTTAATTTGAAAAACTGAGATAAATGCAGTGGCTGTAATKTTTGATTTACATGTTTCTACGGGCAGCACATTTATTCCCATATTACCAGCACAGCAGCCTTGTGGATGACAAGCAGACAGAGGATTACCATGCTCTCAGGTACTCCT
>NW_026623238.1:6594916-6606681 GCF_030028575.1 Malurus melanocephalus
AAAAAAAAAAAAAAAAAAAAAATCTATAAGCTCTTGACTCTTATAACACTTTTAAGCCCAGATCTGTTTCCTAGCACAGACTTGCCCAACATTCATCATGTTGAAATGCAGGCGACCATAGGAAGCCATAGGCTTAGGCTGGACTTTCTCAAGAAGCAGTTTCATTTTACTTAAGCAAAGCCAGTTAAGTGAAGCATGAGCTCTACTGTTGCTGAGCCCATCCCTTCGGATTCATAAGATAACTGCAGTCTGTGCCTCTCCCTGAATGTGAATGMAGCACTGCCAGAGGGTAAAAAAAGGTTTTCCCCAACACCCATCACACAGGAAGACTGCATAGTAAAAGCAAGCATATTTTTTGCTATTTGAGGAAATTTTGCTAATTAAGGAAAGAATGTCCTAATACATTTTTGGCTAATAATTAAAGTATAATGGCAAAATAATTATCTAAAATATAATTGTGGTGGATACAAAAAAAAAAGAATATTAATTTAATGACTTATTATTTATGCACTGATAATATTATGTGACCCTTTTTTACTTGCTGTGTCAGAGTGTGGACTGCTACATTTTTTCCTTGTTATTTAATACGTAGAATAAAAAAATACCTTAAGAACCAAGAATGTTACTGATGGTGATATTTAAATAACACCAAAGGTGAATAGAGTGAATCTGCAAAATGTTACAACATTTTTTCTAGATGAAATAATGTTGGTTTTGTCATCTGAAAAACAAAAGATAAATTCTAAGATTTTTCCTTGCATCAAAACCCAGAAGGTCAACCTTTATTTTTGGCTTCAAAAAAGCCCCAAAGTGTTTGTTTTGTTTGTGTGACAAAAGTTCTGGTGCTTTTTACCTAAATACTTTTAGGTGCTTTTCACCTAGCTATCCATATCCACAGCTGTCCTTTGGTTTAATTAAACACATTCTCCTTAGGCTTACATGGTCAAATAAATGATCACTGTGATTAAAATCTGAGTAATCTATATTTTAAAAGAATTATCTGAATCTCTGTCTTTATCATAATCTGTTAATAACTTACATGTTTATCAGAGCACTAAATATTGATGACTGCACCTTACAAGACTGTATATTATTATCTGTTATACTTGAATGCTACTTCATAACTAAAACATATTTTAAAATTACCATCAGTATTCTRTAATGCATATTGGCTCATTGATTAACTGTACTATGTAAAAAAACCACCAGAAGTTCATAGATTAAGCATATTTTAGTCTTACTGTTCTAGAGTCAAGGTTCATACCTACAAAAAAATCACATTTATGTAGAACAATGACAAAAAACGCAATCCATTATATCATGCACTCAAAAGAAAAGTATATTGTGTGAATAGTTGCACTATGTACCTGGACAGCAGCTGTAGTTGGTCATGTAATGATTGCATTTACAGGGAGTGTTGCACATGGACTCCTAAACACCAGGACAAACTCAAAACACTTTTTCAGTGAATATATTTATGAGATTAATAAGTGACACCTTTCCATTTAATTTTGCCACATGGAARTATACAGGATTATTAAGGGATAGGAATATAATATTTGTGTTAGCTGATTAATACCAATACTTTGATTAAGATTCTTTATATCTACTTCTKTAAGTTCTTAAAGGTAACAGACACTAACAAGAAAAGATCTCTCATTTAAAAAAATTGTATCTATATATTAAAAATCAAATATAACAACATAGAACAGGCAAGAATATCTGTAGTTTGCAAACATCTGACTGAGGTATTGCTATAGGCAGTAAGTATAGGGCCTTGGGAATGAGCTCTAGTTTATTCATTTGAGAGAAGAGGCTGCATTGGGAGTTGCTGAATTTGACAATTCAGTGACCATAAGGCTACAACAGCACCAYATTTCAGCAACAGTCAGAGCAATGCTAAGCTTGAACAGAATACCTGTACATGTGTCTGTCTGCATGTGATCAGATGGACACTGACCACAAACAGATCACTCACACTGACATGAAAACTACCAACAACCTCAGCCTGTTCCTGCCTKGTTGCTAAGGATGAAAGCCCATCCATCAGGGTGGATCCCTGCAAAGGCTGGGCTCAGCTTCTCMGTTTCCCTCCTTGCTGGCTCCTGGGCACAGCAGCCACCAAGGCCACAGCCCTTTCTTTCTCCTTGGCTGCTCATGGCCTTAGGCAGTCTCAGCCTGCCCAGTGGGTGTCCCTTAGGTCTGCAGAGGTTTCCAAAAAACACTCATGCAAGTGTGTCTGGGAGCTGCCCTCACCTATGACAGTATAAACTTTCTCATGAGGGGAAGAGAAGGGGCAGGTGCCAATCTTTTCACTCTCATAACCAGTGACAGGACCTGAGGGAAGGGCATGAAGCTGAATCAGAGGAAGTTTAGGTTGGATATCAGGACAAGGTTCTTCACCCAGAGGATGGTTGGGCACTGGAACAGGTTCCCTAGGCATGTGCTCACAACCCCAAGCCTGACACAGTTCAAGAAGCATTTGGACAATGCTCTCAGGCATTGCTGCAACTCTGGGGGTGTGCTGTGCAGGAGTCGGACTTGAAGATTGTTTCAACTCTGCATATTCCATGATTCTATAGTTTATTAATGTGAATCTTATCCCATATGAGCATATAGCGAGTCACTAAGTATATAGTGAGTTTCTATTTGATCAATTATTATATCATGTGTATAGTTATCAGTTATTAGTTTATCATTTTATTATGTCAATTAAAATTTTATTTGACATACAGATAGTTTTTAATTTGCCTTCTGATGCTATCCCATATTTCTGCTGGAGTTGAATTTGATTTGATATTTATAATCCATCTGAAGAACACAAGCTCCTGTGAAGTCCACAAAAAGGTGCATTAACTTCTGAGATGATAGAAACACTGGTGAGAAAAGGATGATTCACAAGCCCTTGACTACTTTTCATCTGAGTAATGTTCTTGGCAGGGTGAACACTTGTCTGATTTGGAGAAGCGACAAATGACTTTGAAATTTAACCGGGGTCTAGACTGCTCAATGAAGCATATATTATCCCTTCCTATTCTCGATAATGGAAGAATTGCTGCTTGAATGGTTTTCTCGGCTTAATCAACAAATCAATCTTGCATACTTTTCTAGTGCCAGAGCAATTTACATTTATACCTTAACTTTCACTGTTCTCCAAAATTTAGATGAAGCCTTGACTTTTCTTGGTTACCATCATTACATGATGAGTTAATTTATATCATTAGTGCTTGCATCCACTTTCAGTTTGACTTGAAACTTGAGATATTTTTAAAAAGCAGCTATGTACGTGATTTTACAGATAAACAAAATGCTCTTGCATTTCAGAATAGAAACATTTGTGCAGCAACAATATCTTTTTCAAATATAATCTTTTGTCTTTGAATAAACTGTATCTTCTGGCAAAGAATTAAAAATCTCAGGAGAAAAGGATGTTTCACTAGGTCTAAAAAGAAAAGCAATCTCAGACATTAGTTTGCAGCAGCAGTTTAGACAGCTGGCCATTTTACAATTGCAATGACAATGTCTTAATTGACCATAAAGTCTTATAAGCAATATTGTAGASTTTCACTGCATTTATTCACTATTTGTACCTCAGAGATGCAAATGACACATGAAGGAAGAGGCAATCAGTCCAACAGGAAAGGATAATTTAAAGCTACAATTTGGTCATAGAACTACAGATTATTTGAGGAGTTGATATCTCTCATAAAACAATTTAAGGCACAGGAATCTGCTTTTATTTTATTTTTGTTTCTTCTTTTTTTTTTTTTTTTTTTTTTTTTTTTTTTTTTTTTTTTTTTTTTTTTTTTTTTTTTTTTTTGTGCTGGTTATGGACTGTTGCACAGCTCAGAGTTATTTAGAACAGCTGCATTTGTTGTGCAATGCTCCCAGTCAAACACATCCCTAACTATACCGGATGGGAGATTKTATTTAAAGAAACCTAAACTTTTTCTACATCTTGCTCCCTATCCTCCTAGAATCCTGTATCTTTCTCAAATACATAGCAGCTACAAAAAGATGGATATTCKTAGTACACAATTCCTCTTCATGTTGTCACACTTCATTAGATGGAAATTTTAAAATATGCTAGTAAAATTCTGTTGGTGCCTATATGCCTCTCATACACAAAGGTACACAGACTGCTAAATGATAACTTGTTTTGCCAGCCCCATTTGTTTCCTTTCATATTTGTTATCCACTTAGCTTCTAAACCACCTCTACATCTCATATATTCTGATATTCCTACASAGAGGACTTAGAATGGCTTTGTCTGCATTATTTTAATTTGTTCAAATTTATTTAATTTGTGTATTCATTTTCCAGATTTCGTCTGTTTTAAATTAGTGATTTTTATGCTTTCTAAAAAGTCCAAGAGAATAATATAAAGACCAGCTTTACTGCTGTGACAGAAATGCTTTTCTTAAAATGACAATTTAGTAGCTATCTAAGAATTTGCAGTCAGGTTTTTATTGCTAAAAACCTGTTAGCAGATATTGCCTTCTGAGTAATTTTTCTATGCTCTGCTCATAGGCTTTAGCTCACAGTACATCTATGGCCACACMCACCTATATTAAATGTTCCTGTAGTGGTTTCAGTAATTGATTGCTCCAGTACAGTTTCTAAAGAACATCYTTTCTTGTTGGAAATCATCATGCTCCAGTTCCAATTATTGGATCTTTTAGCATTTCTTTCTGATATAGGAAAGATCCTTTTATCTGAAAGCTCTTCCTCAGTACAGTGAATGCACTAAATAACAGAAATCTTAATTACACCCCATAGAGGTTGTATATTTGGACTTATCAACACAATCAATTTTCTAATTCAGAATAAATTAAAAAATATGATCTGTATTAACTACGGAGTGATTCCTGTCAATTACAGAACATTAAAATATTGTSCTAAATGTGAAGATGGTATGAATACTTCCAAATATTTGGAATCCCACACTGCTTTGTGAACAAAARAAAAAGTCAGAAAAGAAAATTCAGCTTCAAGAAATTGGTTATTCAGTTTTTTCAACGGTTCTATCTTWACTTCACAAAAAATAAAAAGGGCATTCTTCCTATTTAGTTCTTTAAAGTTTGTTCTATACTCTTCCTTATATCTTTGTTTTGAATGCAAAATATGGTCAATTCAAACAAAAGATACCCCTCCCCATATCCGCATTGATCCTTTAAAATTACAACATTTAAAAAACTCTTAGTGATTAAGATAATAAGAATGAGGAATCTAAAAGGATGCATGGAAGAAACCCATATTAAATGTCTCACGGTGAGCTCTTCAGCTATGATTAAACAAAACAAGCGCTGAAATCCTCAGTACCTGAAAGTCTTTGACCTACTGGAGCAAGCCCGGAGAAGAGCCACCCAAGTTTTTAGATGAATGGAGCACCTCTCCTGYAAAGACAGACTGAGAGGGTTGGGGTTGTTCAGCCTGGAGAAAAGAAGGCTCCAGGAAGACTTTGTTGCAACCTTTCAAACCTTAATGGGGAGTTATAAGAAAGGTGGGGGCCGATTTTTTAATAGGTCCTCTAGAAATAGAACAAGAGGTAGTTTGTTTTTTTGGGTTTTTTTTTTTTTGGGGGGGGGGTTTTTTTTTTTTGTTTTTTTTTTTTTTTTAAGAGGATAAATTCAGATCAGATATAAGAAACAATTGTTTTCTGATGAATGTGGTGAAGCATTGGAATGGCTTGCACAGAGAGGTTGTAATTGCCCCACCCCTGCAGCATTCAAGATCAGGTTGCATGGGGCTCTGAGCAACCATGTCCCTGCTCATTGCAGAGGGTGTTGGACAAGAGGACATTTAAAGGTCACTTCCAATCCAAACTATTCTCTAATTCTGTGAAGATGACAAGGGTCAGGCATGTTCCTTGGGGTTTTGTTTGCTTTTCTTTATTTTTAATAACTTTTGGGAGATATTAGTCTATTTTACCTGCTCGAATTAATAAAAAAAAAAAATCCCCAGACGTTCTCCTGATTTTTAAAAAAATTAAAATATATTATGTAAAATGCACATTTAGCTTACACACTTACCACCATAATAACTGTTTCTCAAACAACATTATCTGGAATACCCCTTTTAAACTATAAAAATTTCTGATCACTATGACATATGCAAAAAAATTTTAGTAATTCTACAACTAAATTCAAATTAAATTTGTTTTAATATGCAAACTGATCAATAGAGTCTTTCTTATTGCCTTTCCTTGCTTGTAAAACTATAAAGTATTCACAAAAGGATGACTAACAAATAAGTATCTTGATTCTTGTGATTGTTATTCTGCATATTCAATTGCTACTTCAAGTTACAGTGAAGACATAATTATATTCTTTCCATATGGTTAGGCTCATTAGAACAGAATTTTAAAACAAGAAAATTAAGACAAATCTGCTTACTATATGAGATTTTTCAGACCTAGTCTGCTGATAAATTTAAACTGAAGATAATTGCATTAATCTGCAACCTTGGAGAACACCTCTTGTCTTGCAGGAGGAAAAGAAGGTTTGTTACTCCCCAAGCAAATTATTTTTTGCCTTGAATTCCACTGAATATTCTGTTGTTTATGGTAATTGGATGTTGGTGAGAGACGGTCTATAGCAAAATGCCCAAAGAACATCCAAAGAAAATCAAAGAAAAAAAATTAAACTTATTCTTTTCTGCCCACATATATGCAACTCAGTACCACGAAAGACAACATGTAGTATCTTACTTATCACAAAATTTGACAGCGTGGGGTTTACTTGTGTCCTGATTTCAGTAAGGATAGAGTTCATTTCTTCTCAGCAGCTTTAACAGACATATATAAATGTCTTCAATCCAGTATGAGATTCTTTGAAAATTCGTTTAATTGCATCTTCCAGTAATATGGGCTAAGTCTGTTTGTTGTGGATCTGACAGATCTAAATGTAGGTTCATGGACCACTTATACTGAGAGAAAAGGATCTATCAGAAATAACTGAAGAATTTATTACCTTAATATCTTTTTTACTCTATTGAGAACATTGACCTGTGTTAAGACATTCATTCATACTAATTTGTGTGGTAGAGAAATCTGATAAAAGTAACCATATATAAAAAGGGAGCTATAATTTAGATTGAGAAAAAGCCCACACTTCTGTATAAGCAAATCAATTTTTCCTCTACAATTCACCTGTTCCTTCTTCTTCTGAAAATGGAATATCCTTTCCTGCTATAATGCATGAACTATATGACTTTCTCACTGCTTTGTGACTGTGTGATTGAATAAGTATGTAAATGAGGCAAAATGAACTCCCGCATGTTATAAAGAAAATCTTATATACAAATTMTTTACTGAACTCTACTAGTCACTTCTTCTCAATGTATGCTTTTACACCTTTTAAATTTATTTTTAAGAAAGAACTGTATCATCCACATTCTACTGAAAAGCAGCTCTTGTGTTGTATAGTCATAATAACAGAGAAATCCATACAATGACTGCACTGGCTCTAATAAAATTACTCTCAGAAAATGCAGGTTCTACAGGKTATTCAACAGTGTGCTCCACAGTGCTGAGATCTTTCATTTTCACAGACAGTACTTATCAGTTTTTTCTTTAGTCTACCTTCCCTCATGAAATCACATTTGCCCATTCCTTTCTTATCTTTTAGCCTGGCACAGTAAAGTGCCTTCTAAATTTAGCATTCAAATCCCTCTAYTGTATGTCTCCAACRCAAACTTCCAGTTCCAGAGCCAAGMACTGAAACTCCATTCATATTGCACGAGCTTAAAGGCCCAAACATGAGAGAAAATGCATACAAAGAAGGTAAAGAAGTTCCAGGGCATTTCTGATCTACAGCTCTGCTTTGCAAATCCTCAAGATTTGCTTTATGGTCTAGGACTCACTCAGAATATGGTTTGGCATAGACACTTTTGCTATATGGCTGTGAGACAACCTGACACTGTTTAAAAGTTAATGTCTAGGTAAGAAAAAAACAAGATGGGCTGATTAATAACTGTTTCTTTCTCATTTTACTATCTGTTTGATTTTTTTTTTCATACAGTCCTCGGAATAGATCCACAGGTGAACTTACACATAAATTTAAATCTAAATCTAAATCTAAATCTAAATCTAAATCTAAATCTAAATCTAAATCTAAATCTAAATCTAAATCTAAATCTAAATAAATCTAATCTAAATCTAAAATCTTTGTCAGGATTTATGCCATTAAGAGGTCTGTGAGTTGTCTTGAAGAACACAAGTCTCACAACAATTAGGTTTCCAAACCCTGAAGTGTCCAGCTTCCTTTTTTTGGCCATATAAACTAAAATTAAATGCTGTGATATCCAATTCGGMAGGTATCTTCCTCATCCTGAGCCTGTTTGCAATTCACAGAAGACACAGAATATTAATTTATTCCTTCATCTCAGCTGTGGTAGTCAGGCAAATAATTGTGTTTAGATAATGATTTCATGATCTTTAACCATTAGATATAGGTTTTACCGCAGATACAGATTGCCTTTCTGAGCATTTTTTTAATGCTACATTCAATAATACTATCTTATAAAAAAAGTTGAAACAATAAAAATAAAGGACGCATCTTAAGTAATTACAGACACCTGGTAAGAATCTGAAATTGTCCTGTGTAAAAGTTCTCAGGGAACTACTACCTATTCATGGATGACTCAACAAAGCTCTTTAGTAAAGAAGCATTGACTGACTTCTTGCAAATATTTATGAAATTTCATATACGTTAGATATTTCTGCAGGTTCTTATTAATTTTGAAATACAGGATTTCAAAAACCCTTGAGTTTCCTTGCTTGAGTAAATTACAGCAACATAGAATTTTTTATATCATATTTTCCAAAGTCTGTGGATCAACTTCTTGATTATTCCTAAGTAATGTTGCAAACACTTTTGCCTTATGTATTATTCCAAATTATTTAAAWAACTAACTTTCATTCACATAATGATCTCAGTACAAATGACTTCCTGAATAGTCCAGTAAAAGTTTCTTTTTGACACAGGACCAGTTTTTAATATCTGCTCCTCAAATTTTATTTAAGAAATTAGTTTTCACTGATTTTAWTGACACAAAGAAAGAGTAACTCTTCCCTTATGCAGGATGATGGTCTTTAATTATTGCAAAATAAAATTGTTCATATAGAACAAGTTCTTCAGTGCTTGTTGCCTTAATAATATTTTTTCTGATCTTCCATTTTTAGAATATGTCTAAGGAACAGAAGCTTTACWCTAAACCAAGAWAAAGTAAACATCTTCWCTCATATCTCTGAAAAATCAGAGAAAATTATTTTAATAGAAAAAAGAATTTTCATTTTAGAAAATAAAAAATGAAGGTGAGCACATAAATGCATACTGAATGTTTTCTTCATTCAGYTATGCTGCCCAATGTATTTGTTAAAATACTGCTAAAGCTTGCAGCTCYCTCCTCTCATCTCTGATGAAATTTAATCTCTTATCAGACACTCAAGCTGTCTCCTTTCCTCTCTGCTTCCCACTCCTCATTCCCTTGTTGCTCTTCAGATTTAGATCAGTCGCAAACACTTTGATGATATCACCTTCCTTCTGTATTCTCTGATAAAAAAATGTCTCTTTTATGTGCATTTCATTTTCTAATGTAGTGCAGTAATGTTCTAATTTCTGTAACATGCTTTTGCAGTTTAGGTTCATCAATTTGACTACAAACTATTAAACACATCAAGTGTTTCAGGGTTAGCTGTTGTGAGATGATATTATCTGCTGAGTTTTACTACTTTGTGGCACACACTTGTTTCAGACATGGAATAAACTGCCGTTTAAGTCTTCTCCACGTATTTCTTATACTACCATAATGCTCCATCTTTGAGCTTTTTCATTTATTTTTCCATTCAGGATGTTTATAAAAAAGCAGCCATTCTGCTAATGTCTTGTGATYGTTGAGAATAAGTTATGTCAGCAGGATTGTAGTAATGGAATGATATCCAAATCAATTAATGTTGCAGTCAGACATTCAGTCTTTTTATTCAGATCATCTACACCCTTGCTGCWATTTTCAAAGTTTAAAAAATATCAGGGGATTCTTCAGTGCCAATTTAAGACTCATCTAAGAGAAAGAGTTAATCTATACTTGTTTAAGGTCTAAGACAGACCTAGTCCATGACTGTATTATTTTTATCAGGCTTTCTTGCATTGAGGTAGAACAGSCTCCACTTTCTCCTTGATAAAAGAACTGTGATAAACTGTCCATTTGTATTGTGGCTACTGGTGCCTATASATCCAGTCCCTCCTTATCCATAGATATGTAGGATTCCTCAAATTTCACATAGCTTCTGTTTTTCTGCCATGGTGATCCAGTATTCTGGTTGTCTCATTGCAAGCTGGAGTGTTTTCAGGGTCTGATTCAATGTCAGTGTACCACAAGCTGGGAGATGATGCTTCTTTCATATGGGATGGCTGAACTGTAAACATACGGGAAAACTGACTGTAAACATATGGGATAGCTGACTGTAAACATATGGGATAGATGACTGTAAACATATGGGATAGCTGACTGTGGCCTTTTCTGCACAGGTAGTGACCCTGACTACAGGATAAGAGAGGGGGTCAGAAAATTACCTGCTTTTATGTTTTTTTAACACATATCCTAACAACCATATACACTACTTCTTTGCTTCATTCAGCAGTGAATATAGGCCCTTTAAAATCCTAACACACAATGTTAAATTCCTCCCATTTCCACCAAATTGTGTTTCTATGAGGCAGATTCCAACAAAGAACTATATCCCAAGTCTTGGGRTCTGAAATGCTTAGAAAAAAAAAAAATCTTAAATCTACCATTTTAAAATAAACTGTAAAATAGAACTTGCAGATCTCTCTCATGACCTTTTCTCTCCAGATGTGCTTTCTTGTTGCTACCTGGATTATCTACATACCATAATTCCTAGTGCTGGGTAAAATTCTATAGACATGGAGTGTCAAGTGCTTCAAAGATTTCTACTTATTTATGTCTCTATTTTTTTTTTTAAAAAGCTCTCAAAATGCCTAAACTAAGTTAAATTTCACAGAGTCATGGTATGGTTTGGGTTAGAAGGTGCCTTAAGGATCATGTAGTTCCAAGTCTCCCCCCATGGAGAGATGCAGCTTCCATTAATCCAGRTTGTTTAAAGTTTACTCCACTTGTCCCTGAAYACTTCCAGGGATGTTGAATCCACAACTTGATGAATAAAGCCTTCTGCTGCCTCACTACTCAGAAAGTGAACAACCTTCCTTATACCTAAAATAAATCTAATCCCTTCCTGTTAGGTACTGTAATGCTGCTCTCAGGTCTCCATGGTCTTTGTAGGAGAGGTGCTCCAGCCCTCTGACCATCTTCATAGCATTCTCTGGACTAGCTCCAGCAGTTTCRCATCTTTCTGCTGTTGAGGCCCCAGAGCCAAACATTATAGTTGCTGTAGGTTCTCACCAGAGCAGAGTAGAGAGGCAGAATCCCCCCCTCTCACCCTGTTGGCCACACAGCTTTTGAATGCATCCCAGGATGCGATCAGTTTTCTGGGCTGTGAGCACACACTGCCAGGACACATTTCTTGTCTGCCAACACTTTCAAGTCATTCTTCTGTGGGCCACTCTCTGCATTCTCTCTCAATGTATTTGTGCCTAAGATTGTCCTGATCCAGGTACAGGATCTGGCACTTGGCCTTGCTGAACTCCTGGACATTCATACAGGTTCATCTCTCCGGCCTGCCAAGGTCCCTCTGGACGACATTCCTTCCTTCCTTCCTTCCTTCCTTCCTTCCTTCCTTCCTTCCT
>NW_026623238.1:6606916-6621779 GCF_030028575.1 Malurus melanocephalus
TCCCACTGTCTCTGTTGTCAACAAAGATTTCGTATAAAAACATAAAAGAGGCATTAATTGCTTAAGCAGAGCTATGTACACACACCATTTCCCTTCCATGGCTACACATCAGAACATTTCAGTAGAATTACAGCAACTTTGCCTTCCACGAGGTCTCAGCCTRGGATAAGGCTGGTCCTAAGCCAAATATTTAAATAAAGGTGAATAACAATGGACAAACAGCATATTGTAGTTTGTTTTCTTTAGTTCTTGAAGACTTCTTTAGTTACGGTGGTGAAAATCATTACTGAATTATTGTATGTTGATGAAAGTGATTAGACTTTATGGCAGTGGGAAGGATACTAGAATCTTGTAAAGGTTAAACATTTTTAGTGGTTCAGTCCCATAGTTCATGCCATTTGGGATTTTTACTCTTACAGCATCCATTTTATGAGGTTGTTAATGCCTTTTTTTTTTTTTTTTTTTTTTTTTTTTTTTTTTTTTTTTTTTTTTTTTTTATGATGTGTGATTTATAATCTGTTTGTCTGGAAAGTGAAATTCAGCAAGCAAGGTCACAATTCAAGCAAATTGCCCTTTAACCTTCACCCTTCCTTTCTGCTATGATGCAACGTAGATGTTGAAATATTTTTTTTGGTGAAATATGGGCATTTGAGTGAAAAATATSTTCTTTTTTTATCTGCATCCATTAAGGTTTAGTCACAGAAAAGGTATATCTTTTGCTCTAAATGTGAAATAGTTTCAAGGTTATAATTCTTTGRTTTCTCCTCTGTCTTTCAGTGTTGCTTTTTGAACAGCATTGTGAATTATACTGGCTTATATCATCTTTTTCCTCAGAGACACCCCCACGAAAAATAGAAACAAAAAACCCTAAGCAGAATGGAGAATTTCCATGTGGATGACCTTGCACATTTTATAGATAAGTGCCCTTCTGGGGCTGTGTAGTACAGAGGCATAAAATGGACTGATTCTCAAAATGTAGGAATTCTAGAGAGCCTGAAGTTCAAAAAAAAAAAAAAAAGAAAACTCTCATCTACTATGGGCAGTCAGCTGTGAAATAATTACTCCACTGACCTCGTTTTACCACTGACATCTATGAGAGCAGAGATTTATCAAAGCTGAGTGCTTCTGAAAATCTCACCTTTAGTGTCAGTGAGAAAACCTGCCCATTCCAGACTCTGGCTTTGCCTGATACTTCAAGGAACTKCCACAAAGACCTGTGATAACCCCTCCAAGGTTGGAGGGGCAAGGAAGGGAGGACAGAAGAGAAAGGATAAGGAGATGTAAGTAACCTTTTCCTTCCTGCACCTATACAGAAAAGTTCTTCAGTAAAAATGTCTCATTCTGCTTGCAAAAGTTAATCAGGTCTTCAACTTTATGCCAGAATATTATTTATGATTATTAATTCTATTTCATACTGGGTTTAATATGTAAATTAAAGCATCACACTCTAACAAAGAAAGAGGTGATGGATTTTGCTGACGGTAGTACAATGACTAAATGAATCTATCTTTTTAATATAATTTTAATAATATATTGAGCAAAACTTCTGAATACATAGTGGATCTGTCAGAGGCTTTATGTAACAAAAGCTATCACCCTGAAGATAAAGGGCKAGACTGCCAGCAGCCAAATGGAAGTGTGGCTCCAAGCTCCATCCTGTATGCACATGAACAAGACTCTTGCTGAGGACATGGAAAAAGCAGGTAACAAAAGTTCACCTTTCCATACCCAGTGGAAAGTGGTAGATGAGTAAATAGGATATGCTGATGTTTAAAAAACTCCWAACATTCTGCAAACACTTTGTATTTTCCTTACGAAGCATTTCAATGACATATAAAAGGCATTTCTATACAAGCAGGAGTTTCCTATTGGGTACTGGGGAAGTAATATCCTTATGAATTTGGGGTGGGGTCAAGAGTAAGATCTGARGGTGGGAAACTCCTCGTGAAGCAATGGAAGTGAAAGATAACACAAATTAGATCCATACAGTCAGGCTTCCCTTATGCTAAACATAAAATGAAGCTAAACTTGTGCTATCTACTGCTGTCTCTACAAGTGAATTTACTTTTGTAAAGACATATATCAGGACATCACCTTTAATGGGCCTTAGACGTGTTTTCACAACAAAAATTATGAGGATAATATGAGCAGAGAATTAAGAGACCTTTGTATGGATTTTAATTTGATTTTTCTCACAGCACACTGTTTCATAGAGTGGAATATAAAGAACCCACTGTTCTTTTACACCATGTCATAAAGCAGAAATAGTAATTCAACACTAAATACTAAGCTAATGACTCTTAAGCAGGAATAATGTTTAAATTRCAGATTTTAATGTCTTTTCTATGTCTACTCAGAAAAATCTTTGTAATAAATATTTGTCATATTCTAGCTAGTAATATTTTATGTAAATATAACCAAAATTTATCAAAGAWCAATTTTCTTAGATAGCTAGACTAATCTATTTTCTTAGATTAGTCAAACCTGTCCCATAGGGTCAAACCCCAAGAAATACATATGATTAAACAAAACAGTTATATATTTCCTTGGATATAAACYTTGCTTTTCAAATTGGTCCATATTAAAATAATCTGGAAGTTTAAATCTCCTAGGGAGTTAAGAAAAAGCATYTTGCTTATAAAGTCGCATTTCTGGTCTTCTGTAAGTCTGTCTGAGAGGTTAKTTTGTGTTCATCCCTCCTTCCCCTGGTCAAAATGAGCATTTAATGATATCAAACATAGTACTGCAGAAACACAAAATATGTCATAAATGCAGAAAGGGACATTGATAAATGGACTGATTTTTACAACCTGCAGTGCAGAGCACTATAGTGGCTTTAGCATGGCCCATTCTTTATACTGGTTTGTCTCTCTCACTTTTATAAAATAGTTGTGTTCCACATCCTCATATGAATTAATTGTCACTATTTTCTGGTCTCATTTACTCATCCAATGCTTTGAAAGTCTCCAAAGACATTGCAATATCTGTTTTTAAAGACAGTCAACACTTCTAAATGTCATTTTACCAGGCGTTCTTTTGGGTCTCCTGACAAAGAAATACAGTAGTTTTTAATCTACACATTAGGRGAGCACTGTTTCTTTTCCTAAGTCACAAAAGCAGTCTTTTCTTCACTTTACATAGCCTGTGTATACTGTTTCAATTCTATTCACTCAGCCATGTTATTTATTTCTGCAGACATCATTTCARTCTTATCTTTTGTAGAGGTCGTTGGCAGAGGCAGCTTATCACTTCTGACATGAATTTTGTTTGCACATGTCTAATGGAGTGCTCATTTTCTGCAAATTTCAGTGAAGGGTCCTCTAAACACAGAGGTCTCAGACATGACAATTCTGGCTATGAAGTGTTGGTTTGGTTTGAAAGCACTAGTTTTCTGTAGTTTTGATTGGTATTTCAGCATGCTTCAGTCTGAACACACTATCAGTGAACCAGCAAATTGTATTTTTGCAGCACCCAAAGCACACTAAGTACTGTGTGAGACAGGTAGGTCCACAATGGACAGATCTGATCCTGTTTTTATTTGTGCAGAGCAAGCAAATAGGGTGTATTCAAGTGAAAATAAAAAGAATTCTACAATAACACCACAAATTGTTCCTATTTCAGATCTCTAAACCTTGTTTGGTATTTTGKGGGGAGTGTGCTCACATTATTTATGCACAGCTAGAGTGGCACTTTGCATGTGAACTTGTACACACAAAACCACATCKACACTTCTCATCTGTTTCCTATGCACATACTTAGGCAGATAATAAGGCAGAACTTACGAAAGTTGAAGATCTCGTGACCCGGTGTCCATTTTGGGTGTAGCCTTAGGAGGAGGCTTTGTCTGCCCTAATGCACCAGTAGGCCTGTTAGGCCTGGATTAAAGTTGTTTATTCTCATTCTCTTAAGTTTGTCTGGCCTCTGTTTCACATTAGCCTGATTGATAAGGCATCAATCAGACACAAGCAAGATTCTGATAGCATCTCACAGAACCCAATATCCAAACCTGGTCATGCAAACCCAATCACACTTTTGCAGAAGTTCAGAGAGTTTCTTCACTCTATCTTATCCCACATTTAAGTAATCTCTCCTTCAGAATTTCCTTCACTGTGAAGTTAGGTACTCAACTTAAATTGTAAAGACAATTTCTCAGTTCAGAGGTATATAATGTAGGAATAATAGACTTCATTGTCGTTGATTTTGGCAGATAAGTTCTTCCAGAAGAGTTGGTCTTTGATGGTATATTTAGAATAGATTTTGATTATTAAAAAAMTAGTGAAGCCATGGAGCTTAATTGGAATAGGCATGCTACAGAAGAGTTCTAATCCTTTTTTTGACAGTAATGTACTTTCATTTTGCTTCATACTGTCCTTTTAACATTTAATTTGTGATTTTTGCTGAAAATTTCTGTTGAATCACTTACAAAGTGACTGTCTAACCAAAAGAAATAACATATTAATTCAGTTATTCCAAGCATTATTGATCTCTTTTTTTGTACATTGTATTTTCAGTTTATATTCATAACCAAAACTTACATTTCTATCAGCTCTGTTTTCATAATAGTCTTCTAAAACCATAATTAAAAAAAATAGACAACTCTGATTAAAAGAAAAAGCAGTACTGATGACCAACACATAAAATATTTTCTGGAATGTAGTCAGARCTTCGTGCATCACTGCCTCTACTTTTTGTGATTTATTTTGTGCTTCTTGATCAATACAATTTAGCGTCTCTTATGTTTTACTTGGTGCAGTGGCAAGTTGAGATGAAGACTTTAGGGATTTCTCCACCACTGCACACAAATTTTCTCAAGGTCAGATGTTTCAGTATCTTTCCATTTAGCATTCACTCACACTTTGATTTGTTTTGCAGTCTTGTGTTTCATTATTCTGTAGTTTTACATATTGAAAAAAACCATTTCTCATTTTCTCCAGCTCCTCAAAGATGCATCTTAGCCTTACTGGTCCCTTACTTTTCTGTCATTTAAAAACTAAGAAATGTCATTCTCAGTATCATTGGCTAAGTAATGGATATAAAACCAAAAAAAGTTGCAGAGTGTGAAAAATTGATCCCTCTAAGTACATCTCTAAAATATAGTACTCGACAGAGCTTTAATGATACAAAATGTTTCACTAATCTAAAAGTGGCTATTAATGTGATTGAGAATCAGAACCTGAAACTTTTAAAGATCTGGGAGACAATGAGATGTTTCATATTTCAGCAATTTCCACAGAGTACTGTCAGTGTGAGTTCGAAGTTCAATGTATTTGATGCCTTTATTGATCTGGCCAGTGTAACTGTTCTTCCTTTGGATTAAARGAGTGTGAAGACTATTGCAGAAGAGGACAAGTGAATGCCAATGCAGAATAATGATATTGGCTGAAATCCAGGCAAGAAGTGAATGYCTATATGTATTATCCACAGTAATATAAGGAATACAAGAGAAAAATGAATATAAGTATATAAGAAAAAGGACCACTTTCAGGTTCTACCTGATCTCCAGGTCTTTAAACATTTCAGTTTCTGAGTTTATCTTCCTAAGACTCCCCAYCTGTGCACATGCATGAACAATTCAATCGTGACTGCAGCAGTTGCAGTTTTCCTTTAGTGGTGASCATGACATTTCCTGCAGAAGGTGCCTATTGCTGTCTCTTTATTTCATGATATTTCCATTGACTGGAGCATGCCGCTGAATTGTCAGTGGATTTTAAAACTACAGTCCTATGAGTGTGGTGTGTACATCCATGCACTTTTCAGGAAATATTCAGGGAAGATCACTCACTCCACTGAAGGTACAGAAGATGTAAGTTAACTAATGGATTTCTCACTCTGGCTAACAGTTAATCCTATATATATCASAAGCATAATAAATCATCCACACCTAGCATAGAAGAAGAAAAATTAATCTCCCAATAATGCCAAAGTCACATCCTAAGATGAGAGTCCTTTCTTTTAGCTAACTATTCTGCTTTCTAGTTGTCAAGAAGAATCTAAAGGTCCACAAAGAAATAGAAAATAATTTCTAAAAAGCATAGAGTCCTATTTATAAAATGTCCACTTCATAGCATACAGGAACCGTAATTTTGGAAAGGAAGTATTATTAAAAAGCTGAAAGCCAATTTTGAATCTGAATAATATTAATCATCTTTTTAAAGGTGAAGAACTCTCTAGGACTATGTCTGMAAGGCTGAATCAAAAAAGCAATTTCTACAAGAAAACAGCAACCTCCTCTTTATGCATGAATTGTCTGGAAGTGGGTGGCACATAATGAAACTTGGTTRATTCCTATTTCTCTCTTTTAATGACTAAAATATTATTTTAATTATAACTTCCTTTTAACCCAATATCAAGCTAACATATTGCCCTTTACAGTTAACTTGATAATTTTCAATTGCTATTTGAAAATCCAATAATTCTGATTTTAATTTGGACAATTAATACAATTGTGGGGTTTTTTTTTACCTTAATTGTAATATTAGATAAACCCATTTATCAGTGATAATAAACCATTCATTGTCAAATGGAGAAATGGGCAACCAATTGCCAGACAAAAAAAAAATCGATTCAAAAATTCAATCAAATAGATATCAAGATAAGCAAATTCTCAGATTTATTACTGAATAGGAAAAAAACACTTTTTTTCTGTAAAAAAGTCTCGATATTTCAACATGCCAGTTGCAGTTGTTTCATAAAGGAATTGCATTTCAAAATAGTTCATTTGAAGAAGTCTGCTTCTGAAAAATCATTCCATCTATAGACAGAAGACAAAATAATAGAGAAAACCATTTAAAAATGTAGGGTTTTCTCTTTTTGTCTCATTTTCCTTTTTCCTGGAAAAGCATGTGGCAAGGAAAAGAAATTAAAATATTTAYTTTAAAAAACCCAAAACAACAAATAGACAATCACAACAACATATCATTGGTGACAATCAAACCTCTCTGAACAAATCATATAGTTAAGTAGAGAAAAAGTGGAGTTCCTCAGAGTTGAATACAGAAAAGCCAGTATAAGAGAAGAATCACATAGATACACCAATAGAAAATGAATAGGTACTGCTGAGGAGAGGGGTAGCTTTTTCTGGGAGAATGGAAGACTTCACTTCACCTGGGAGTTTGAGCCCACAGTTGTCTCCATTAAAGCATAAGACCTCTTCTCTTTTTATTTTGAAAATGTGTAACAGAAGTTAGTACCTGCTCCCAGAAGTTTAAGATCTAAAAATAAAATTTCTTAGGCCAAATCAGATAGTAAGTTTCTTCTGAWGTCTAACTTGGACTCCTCTTTCTTTGCAGCAAAATCATCCCCACTTGCTTCTCCCCAAATGAAAGGTTTTCTAAGAGAAGTGAAGTGAAAGAGCAATTCTCTGTGAGTGTTCTTTATTCTGGAACTCATTCACTTTATAACTTCGTACACGAAAGGCTGAGTATGTTAACCTCTGGAAATACTATTAAATTTATTTTCTGTCTATTCTACTGAGGAAACTAAAGGGAAGACTGGATTTAGCTGCCTAAATATATGGATAATGGATATATTTGTGTCTTTTTATTTTCGGACTAGGATACAAAAGATTTCACAGTCTGTAAACATACAACAAAATCTGTCATAATTAAGTGGAATCTCATTTCTTAAGATACTTGGTATTTTGGATAAACTGTAGTTATTATCATTTTCAATTTGCAAGGGAAAAAAATATGAGGAAATTTTGGTTCTTTRCTAATGATGAATATAATTTACATATATCTGTGGTGACTTTACTGTACTGCTTTTTTTCTGCTTCTCTAAGATAAACTATATTGAAACTGTTTTGGAAATCAAATTATTCTGTTATCTTATTGAAAATATATGTCTTGTTAAAGAGAGGTAATAGTTAAAATTTGAGAAACTGCTCCTTAAAGAATTTATATTATTGTATAAAATAAGACTACCTTTCCTTTAGAAGGGCACATCACTACAAATTAGTGGATTAAATATTAATTGTAAACTTTTGTCATTTCCACAGTCCCAACGTGTCAAGTCATGACATTTGAGGGTGCTGTGCCTTTTCGCTATAGGRTAACAGTTCTGGAAATTTCTAATTTAAAAACAAACTAAATCTAAGCAGCAGAACGAGATTAAAAACATAAACCCACACACATGGCAGTTTCCTATGCCTCTCAGTAGGAATTTCTAGAAATGACTTTTTGTTTTGTTAAATTCCGGRAAAAAAATGAAAGAACTTGAGGTACAGCTACCTAATTTACATTCATTCTGTTTACCARATAAATTCGTATTTGGAATGAAATGGAATAAAAAAAAATATTAGGATTGGAAAAGGCCTCTACAATCACTGAGTCCAACCATTCACAAACACTGCCCAGCTGTACCTTTTTTTGTGTGCTCGAAATGAATTCTGATTGTGTTTGTTTAGCCACCAGTCCATTTATATGATAAACGATGGCTTAGATGCTGACTTATGATTAATAGAATCACTGAAGAATCATTGAATCCTTGAATGGTCAGGGTTGGAAGGGACTTTTAAAATTCATCTGGTTCCACCATGCCTTGCCATGGTCAGGGACATCTTTTACTAGATTAGCTTTGTCGATCTCATGCTAGGTGTAAACATATCAACTCATTTTTCATACATAATTTAAATAACTTACCAAACATTTTAATATTCTCTCCTTATCTACTTTATACCAACATTATGGCAGAAGACTGGATTTCTGTAAGTTTAAATTGATAGCGCATCCCAAAGGACCCTCCTTTTGACTGAGTAGTATGGAAATCTTACAATTATTTGAAATATTACCTATCAGCTTGTTGTGAACAGTAACAGGCATTGCAACAGAACAGAAAACTAGAAGCAATAGAGCTAACACAGACCACATTTMAACAGCATTTTTGTTTATATTGCAAGAACTGTGTGTAGTTGTTCATCAAAACAATATAACTGGGCAAAATTATTTTTTCCATTCTCAGACTGGAGTGCAGAACTGCAATGGGGAACCACAATCAGCAGAACACTGACAGGTGACTTATTCTAAGATCTCTGTTTATTGTTTCTGCATTCCGCTTAGTAATTTTGTGTTAAAAACAACCAAACCCACAGCTTAAGAAATGAGAACACATGTTAGGAAGAAATTTTTTACTGTGGGGGTGGTGAGACCCTGAAAGGGGTTGTCAAAGAAAGCTGTGGATATTCCATCTTTAGAAGAGTTCAAAGCCAGGCTGGATGGGCTTTGAGCAACCTGATCTAGTGGGTGRCATCCCTGCCATTGRCAACAGTTTGGAACTGGGTGATCTTTAAAGTCTCTTCCRATTTAAGCCATTCTGATTCTATGAGTTTGTGGTTCTAGGTGTATGTGTAGCATGTGRGCAAACCAGCTGTATCTCAAGGCTCTGCCCCAGCTTTCTCTCACATCCTCCTGGTGTGTTAACTTGAGCTCTGCTGCATGTTCCTAAAAGCCACRAAAAAACCTTCTTTGCCTAGCACTGACCTTTGCCCTCCCTTGCTTTGGTTTCTTCTCCCTTCATTTCCCTGATTCTTTCTCTCTTCCACTGCATTCCCTCAACAAAAGGATTATGCAATTTGGCTATTTCGGMTGATACTGATTAACAAGTCATATATTTTCAACAGGGAAAAAGAGGGACTTAGTTATCATAATAAATACTTGCAGTGTCTTTCCCCTCAACCAGCACCAGTTATGAATATTCACAAAACTTGGAGAAATCTAATAATTTTGAGACCTATCTCCTTGCCAGATACTGAAACATCAATGCAAAAGTTAAGGACAATACCTTTTTTCCTTAGGAAATTGATCTAGACTAAGAATTGCTCATGAATGAATGAATAAATGAAAAAGCCCAACAATTTATTAATTATTTTTTTCCTTTGAAAGCACATTTTATCCTTATGASCTAATATTTAGATAGCTTACTATAGAATTGTGCATACAAATAAGTAACAGGAAAGACTGTAGATAGTAGAAAAGTTTTGGAAATACTTAGAAGAGTTTAACAAGRAAAAAGAAATGTTTAATTAATGAAGGGCTATCTGTCATCAAAATCACTCATTGGTTAATGAAATATGGTGTGTTATAAGCAAACTACATTTTTGATGTACAAAACTACAATATGCTAGGAAACACAAGATAATCCATCTCATCTATTACCCTAGAAAATGCATTACAACATAATAGAGATCCCATAAATCATTCAGTGAAATAATGCATGTGCTACAGTACATCATGAACCAGACAGATTATACTAATGCCAGAAAGGCAGCTCATTAACTGCATTATACAATGAGTAAGCAGTCACCTGGCTGTACAACCTTCRTATCCCTATTACCATCAGAACAAAATGAAGGAAAATCTATCACAGTCATTTTTCATAAGTCATGTGACCAACATTTTCTCTTGTTTTCTGTTATTGAGATAAGTGCCCTTGTACTCTATGTTTTGTGCAGTTCTGACGGCTTTGCAGAACCTGGATATAAGTTCTGCTAAAAAGTCTGYTACACTTCTTTTGAAAGTGACATGAAGTAATCAAGGGTGCCACAACCTAACCTGAAAGCAGAGAATTAAGAACTGCAGTGCCTTMTTTTAAACAAAACCAGTAAGAATCCCTGTAAACTCAATGCCTTGACAAAGAATCAGGACAAAAAAAATATAATTAATATAAAAGGACACAATAAGTATTTATTATATTCATAAAAGTAATAACTAAAGTGTATTTTTTTCTTTTTATGTAGAAACTATTTTAAACAGAACAGATAATTATGTGTATTCARGAAAAATACCAGCTTGTTATCTTCAGTCTTGGATAATGATCTGTTACTTTTGTCTAGATACTATATAAGACACTCATGGACCCATTAGTGGCATCTGCCTTTCCCAGGTATAACTAAGGTTCAGATCCTGAAATACACAGGGGTGTTACTTATCTCTTTAAAGATATGTGGCCACAATTTAGGAAACATTAATGCTATTGAAGTTAGTGCTGGTTACTCAGTTCCTACCTAGCTCCATAGGAATTTAAGTCCCCTTGAAATTACAGAAATACTGATGGCATCCTCCAGTCATCAAATTAATGAAGGAATGTAAAACACAAATTAAAAAATGGACTTGTTAATGGTGGTGATCATAGAACCATAGAATGGCTTAGATTGAAAAGGTCCTTAAAGATCATCCAGTTCTAGCCCCCAATCCATGGGCAGAGACCCCTTATGATAAGACCAGGTTCCTCATAGCCCCATCCAACCTGGCCTTGAGCACTGCCAGGGATGGGCAACCACAGCTTTTCTCAGCAACCTGTTGAAGTGCCTCACAACCCTCACAGTAAAGAATTTCTTCCTAATATCTAATCTAAATCTGCTTTTTCATCAAGTTAAAGGCATTCTCATTTCTCCTTTCTCCTTCTCCTTCTTCATATTAATAAAATATGGAATCCTGAGAGACACCCCTTGTCACYARTGTCCATTGGGACCSTGAGCCATTGACCACTGCCSTCGGGATGTGACCATCCAACCAATTCCTAACCCACTAAAGAGTCCACCCAATTAATCCATCTCCTTCCAATGCAGAGAGAAGGATGTTGTGGGTGATGGTATCAAGGGCTTTACAAAGTCCAGACAAATGACATCTGTAGCMCTTTCCTGACSCAGCCCACTGATGCCATCACTCCATCACAGAAGASCCCTGGGCTGGTCAGGCAGGAAYCASCTTTGGTGAAGCTGTGCTGGCTGTCTCAAATCACCTCCTTGTGCTCCATGGGTCTTAGCACAGCCTCTGGGAGTGTCTGTCCCGTGATATTCCCAGGCAAGAAGGAAATGTAGCTTGCTCAGATGGAGACCTTATCCCAGCGTAGTAAGACTAGGCTTAGTTACAGGATTAAATGTAGTATGGAGGGAGCAGCAAAGTGAAATTTCTTGCCTGTCAGATGGAACTGTGTTGTGTCCCCATGTTAAATTCATCCTTGCATGTGACAAGTGATACATGTCACTTTGCATGTTCAGTGACAAACTCAGTTCAAATTGATGCTTTGATGCACAGATCTAAAATTCACTTACACCATTGGAATGAAGCTGTTGTCAGGTATAAGTGATACAAGGGGGGAAATAAAGTCTGTTTCCAATAAACTGTGTAAATCCAGTCTAATTCTTCTGGAATTATGAAGCTGGAGATGTGACTGCCTAATTTGCTTACTATGGGATATGTGTTTCTGCAGGTGGGTGAAATATAAAATGAAAAGTCTCCCATTACATTGTACATAAAAACAGCAGAAGCTGACCTGAGAGGAAAAATACAGGGGTATTAAACATACTAACAATATTAAGTACATATATTAATCTMTGTTAGCCAGAGGATCTTTATTGTCCTTCTTTCGCTCTGGACTCCCTGAATCAGGCATGAAAACAAGAAAAAAAGGATTTTACATTCCATAGTGCAGCTCTTCAAGMAAAGCATGCTCCTCGCTGAGGCAGAAGAGCTCAGTAACAACTGTTTTCAAGTTGTAAGGTGAAAACTTTGAAAGTCATGTCCTAAACAATCAATTTATACTTCAAATAAGCAYACAAATTTATTTCCTTCTTCACAACTCATAGGAGAGATTTATGTTCATATATATATTCATAGAAAACTACATGGAATAGCTGTGCTTCACACTCATTCTGGGCTCATTGATCTCCTGAGTGAGAAATAACACAGTTGAGCTCCAACCACTCTGGTATTTCTTTACATTGCATTCATAAACTTTGCACTGTTGATTGATATATTTTATTTTTTAGTGGAGGCATATGGGAAGATAAAAGCAATGCCAGCAAAACACTGGATAATACAAAAAAAACAACCAAAACCAACATGAATCTATAGAAATGGTAGGCTTAAAGAAGCATACACTTATTTGTATTCTGAAAACATTTCATATATTAAATGTGATTAATGAATAAAGGGAAAATTTTTAATAGGTTTCCAAGGTAGATAGTAAGAAAACATTCTAATATTCTTAATGAGTTAATAATAATTCCTTGTATTTCACATGGTGGAAATGTGTTTTAGGATCACACTGAAGGTACTCAGGTGTTAGAGACTAATGATGTATCTGCTGTAGGTGTGAATAAGCTTTCATTCCCATGATTTACAGTCTTCYTCAGTGTGTTATTATCACACAATAACACTTTGTCCAATGACTGTACAGAGTTTTCATTAATGTTAATGCGGAAAAATGACCCTTAATATTTTGTAATTAGTGGTCTGATCRTAACAGTCTTGTATAATATGTTTCTGTGAATGTGTTTATCTATGATAAATAGACTTCAGAAACTTATTTTCTATTTGGTGTAATGGTAAGCCATAAACTTCTGTACTGCAATACTGACTAAATATTAAAGAAAATATGAACTCAGAACTTTTGTCTCTGGAAAACTTCAAAGTTTTCCTATTTTATTTATAATTTTTAAAGTATATCTCTATGTCTTAAATCAATATCTCTTGTACATGTTTCTAAAGGCAACCTTTCCTCTAGTATCATGTATCTCAAAGCACTCATTAAACTGGGGAGTCTGTCTCTATAAATCTTATTTATCCTTCTGTGTGTAAGCTGGAACTGAGACAGGCAGTAGTAAAACCTATGCTAGTATAATYCTTTCTTTCTATATGAGTAAAATACTAGTTCTAACCTTGTTGATAGACTTTTTTACCCTCTGGAGGAAAATCAAATGAGATGCATTAAACAAATCCTAGACAACTAAGTARAAAAAGTGACACTTTCATGTTTTTTCTGTTTTATTAAATACTCTCCAAAGACAACAAACTCCACAATTTTATTGGTAAAGGTCAGGTACGGAATTAATTTCCATTTTCTTTGTTCTTCAAAAAGAATATTTTATAAATAAAAAAAAAACTCTAAATGAAATATTTTCCCCATTCCCCTGTTTTGCTAAACTTGCATACAAATACAAATACAAATATACAAATATAAATGTTAATCTKGTTATTAATGAGAAGCATGTTTTGGTCTTTAATGTAGTAAATTATGTATTCCTTATTCTTTTTGCCTTTTTTTTATACTGTGTTCTGAAATAGAACTAATAATGAAAATTAGTAGATTACTYGGGGAAAGACTGGAGACCTACAAGGAGAATAAATTTTGAAAATTCATAATTGTATTGACAATACATGAAACCACTTGTTATCCTAACTAATATGAGTAAGTTTTATCAGTATATTAAATACTAGTCAGTATAAAACTTTGTTTTTAGTGAAAGAAGACTCCTGTAATTATGTTTACACTTTATTTTACTGTTTATTAAAAAAAAAATATAAACAGTGCCTTGGAGCATGATATGCAATAATACCTATAATACTGGGGGGTGGGTAAGTAAAAAACCACTGAATCACATGGAAATCACATAAAGTAAATGCAATTTATCTTACAGTAGCCATTAAAAAAGTACATTATTTCAGGTAAACCAGTTGGAGCAAAAACATTACTATTTTTAGGCATATTAACAAATGGAAATGAAATCATGCTGTTTTTGTAAAATTATCAAATCCTCAAATCCTCATTTATTGCTGACTTGTACATTAAATGGTGTAATTGGTGTAATTTTTTTTTTTTATTTTAATGGAAAATTTATGTCAAAGATATTGTCGATATGATTCAAGTCTGTCTGCATAAGATTGCCATTATTTTCTGTTTCTCTATGTTATAGTAACTTGAAATTATTTTCAAATTGGAGAAAATCTGCAAATTAGTCAAGAAACAGAAATTTAATTCCTCATAATTTTTATCAGCCAACTGCATGGATTCTAGTCCACATTTTTTGTTTAGTTGTTACCTGCCAGGAGATGGAGACAGAGAATCTGAATCTTCCATCACTTCT
>NW_026623238.1:6621804-6634087 GCF_030028575.1 Malurus melanocephalus
TTAGAAAGATAAAACATAAGTAGTACATAAACTCCCTATTTTAAGACATTCTTTCCTGATCTTGTTGCCCCTGTTAAACACATTTGCTGTTTCCAACAGCTGTTCTATAAATAAATACYAGAAAACAAAAGGTATTAGAAGCATCCTTGTTAAAATTATTCCTTGGTTGAATTTGCTTCAATGTGTGAACTTGAAGAGAATCTATTGCAATTGCTCCTAGTTAGTTTTTKATCCTGACCATTGTTCCTAGCTAAAAAGTCTGAAGACTTCAAAGAAGTGTGAACAGAGTAGAAGCAATATTATGTATGTCTCTCTGCAACTGGTGTTGCAAGTCTTTGATTTATTTATATAATATCGATATTCAGACTTAGAGATCTAAAATATATGTGTCTTAAAAAAAGGCAGTGTTAAAAAAATAGGGCAAAAGTCAGATCTTTTTTTATTTAGTGAATATTTTTTTATCTTTTGTGTCAATCTATATAAAATAAATATATAAACTTATTTTTATTTTATTTTAATTTTGTTAATTTTAAGTTCATAAACATTTTATTGCCCTTGGGAAAAAAAATCTTTATTACAATATTCATGTCATGTCTTATTAAGTTACTTTACTTTTAAAAGAAMGATATAATTATATCTTTATATATTATTGGTTTTATACAATATTATTGCAATTATATTGGTTTGTTCCTGATATGATTTTAATTTAACTATGTCTTTGAAAACTAGGAAAAAAATATGTCTCCTTCAAAAGGATTCATGTTTTTTTATTTGAAAAGCTTAAACTCTGCTAACAATTAGAAATGGCTACTCAGAAAAAAATTACTGGGAAAATAACCTCAAAGAAAATTTTTCTTCATCTTTRAATCCATCCAAATATCCACATACTTATTCTAATATTTCCTCAAGAGTATACTTTTTTCCTCATGTCAGTATATGATTTCGAATAATAAAGAAATTGTTTATTTTGTGGATACACTCTTTTTGAACACAGAGTCTTAAGATATTTGTATGCTTTCAACTGTATTTTCATATACAATGCACCTTTTCATGTGAGAGAAGCTAAAGCACCCCCAGTCAATTGCAGTGCCTGGAGATATTAGTATACAATCCCCTCAAGAACATATTCACTTTGTGCTAATGAAAAACAYGTTCTGTGAGTGAATATTTTGGCTTCCCTCTATAGCCAGAAGACAAAGCTTCTTATTTTGCATACAAATCAGTGAAAGTCCTGACAAAACTGCTGCCAGGAACAGTGAAGAAAAATGAAAAGTACATACAATTTCTGCAGAGGTCCTGCAAATCTGGCAGGGCAGAACTAGCCCAAAGGAAGGCAGAGAAATATAATGAATGCTTCTCTTACTCCCTACTGGATGTCAGACCTTTCAGAGTTCCTTAGAAAACCACGTTTTTGGTTCTCTTTAGTGTTTATGGGCTTTTTGTTATACAGATTTAGGAGGGTGTTTCTAACAAGGTCAAGCAGACAAAAGGAAAGAACCTTGTTCCTCTGAATAGCAAAAGCTATCTTTCCTAAAACATTAAAAGAATTAGTGAATTTGTCAGTCATTGAATGTCGAAGAGTGGTAAAAACAAGGAGAGCATAGAAGAGGCAAAATAAAACACAGTTTTCCTTGACAAAACTTCTGGATTGTATTTCTATAGGTAGGTTAAAAAACAAAACAAAACAAAACAAAAAAAAAAACAAAGGAAAGAGTAAAATACATATTCCACTCAAAATCACTAGCTCATATATTCTACTAGGGAAATCGTATTTCCCATTTACATTTGTTATAATAAGAAACTGGAATTTATTGGAGCAAGTTTATGATCATTGTGACCTCCAGTTTCATTGAAATCAAGTGGGGAACTGATAATTACAATAACAAAGCACTGCTGCAAAACTGCATCCTACACACGGACRCGTACCCACACATCCTGATCTGGGACAGAGCTCTGCATACCATGGCTTCCATAGGAAACAAACAGACAGAAGCCACATAAATGAAACATCAGCTCCCCTGAATACCTTAYGAAGACACYTCCCKGGTCCTGCACAATGAGGCACCAGTYCTTTTCTCCCCTTCACACCCTTATGCTGTAATGCAATATGTTATGGATTTGAAGGGTGGAATATTTGGTGGATTAGGAATTGGCTGCATGGATGCCACTGGAGAGTTGTGCTCAACGGCTMTGCTCCAGGCAGAAGCTGGTGATGTAGCTCCACAAATATAACAGCTACTTAAATTTATACCTGGAGGAAATCTGCATTTTCTACAGTAACTCAGTGTTTACTGGAGTCTTCCAGATCATAAGAGAATAAAGTTTCAAGTGTTTCCCCTCAAATTCTTTAAAAGGGTTCATTACTATTGGGTTATCTACAATCTCGATAGATAGAAACAGCAGAACCATGTGCCATTTTATGTGAAAAGTGGATTCAAAATACAGTACAGCATTATCTGTAGCTGGCTTGTTTATCTAATTTCTGAAGAGTTTTGGATCTTCTTGAACGAAATGCTCTAATTAAAGTATATTCCAGCTTCTCGGTTTTCTAGTTGAGAAAGAGTTACTGGGATTATAGGGCCTTTTCCCTGTGTTGCTTGCTTGTGAGATCCTGAAAATTATTTATAGCAAAGTTTTAACAAAGCATTTTGAAGATTGTTCCGAGGACAGGAAAAAGAATATCGATTTGGAGCCCTTATAAAGACAATATTTTGACAGAGGCAACAATTAAAGTGAAAGAAGACAGTGACAGTTGGTGGCTCACAACTCCTGTTTCAGAAGAGCAAAGTACTCCACAAAGGAGTGAGAATCTGCCTTTGAGTTGCCTATCTCATTCCACTGATTATAGCAGTGATATAAGGCCCATCTATGTCAATTTAGATATTTTTATTAGTTCCCAAATGTTAACCAAAATGAATAAGCTTTAGCCTGAAAAATAAAATTGCTGTGTAATTTGCTAATATTTACAAGCTGTGACACATGGGAAGACATTGAACAACTGGAAGCAGACAGGTAGAAAAATAATGCTGGTACTTGTACCCAATCAACCTCACTTCAGATATAAGTGAAACTCAGAATAACAAATATTGTAGTCMATAAAAAGTAGTGATTAAGGATTTSTATAATGTCTAAATACAATGAGGTTGATGATAAACTCTTCATGGACATACATTAAAATACATGTTTAACATTGCTTTGCATGTATTGTTCCATTGGGAGCAAATATTTCAATAGGTCTGCACAAATAACTATGTTGAAAAAGGAAACTGATAAATCATGCAAGAAAAATTTAAAATTACAATATAGACAATTAAAATATTTAGAAAAGTGACAAACACATTGGGAAAGTGACAAAACTGTAAGTTTTATAGGACCAAACTTTTTACTGTTTCTCTATTTTTCTACACATTTACAATGACATCTTAATTTCAAAACTTAACAGTAATGGTCTTCATCTATCRCAGATAGATTATGTCCCTTCAATTTACTACTCCTACAATGCTTTGACCAGATTCCAAAGTTTAYATTTTAAATTGAGAAATATCCCAATTCTGATTTCTGTGTGTGGTACCTCCTTAAGAATTTATAAGGCTGGCAAAGTTACAAGTCCTGGGCTTTTGTAATCCTGAATGGAAAAATCACACCCTCACATGCTCCCAGATATTCTCTTACATCCTGACACGCTCACAGAGCCCCACACTGAGCTGGGAGCAGACATGGATCAAGCTGCTGTGCCATACACAGATCARCCTTCCAGGAATCAGGACTGTTAATGTCAGTAATGTCACCAACTCTCCCGCCAGACACCCCAATTCAGTCTTCTAGGAGACAGATGAAGCCAACATAAAAATATCTGAAATAAAAACAGATGATGATGTCAAAGGACATTAGCTTTTACCTTGGTGAGAATAAAAATAGTGACATTTCCATCAGCATTTTTGGGTAAAATTTTATCTTTGCTGTAGAAAGATTTCTTGCAGGTCTTTTCCTAGCCCACAGTTACTCAATGATRCTTTTATCTTTCTCTAAAATGTCAGATCTCATATTCACATTTTATTTGCATGCCTGTTAACCGTTGATTCTTCAGCTTTGTTAAAGAAAGAAGGGTCATAAAACCTGTCATGAACTCTTTCAGAGTGAAGAAATGAGAGAAATGGCTTAGATCTTTCTTTTCCAGAAAAAAAAGGTGGGTTTCTTTGGGATTTTTTTAAGTTTTTTTCAAAGAATTACCATTTTAAAAATAAATAAATTCATTCATAGAGGAGGAAAATAATGTATAGAGTGATTAAACATAAAAATACATGAACTAAGCAATTAACCAACTCAATCATTTTCCCCTCTAAGGTAAGTTTTAGTAAACTTTTTCCCAATCATTTTGTTATTTGACTGATTCTCAGAAGTCAGTACTTTCCTTGTTTTATTAGATGGAGATCTGGTTCTGATTAAAAGAAGTCAGTGTCATTTGTGTTTTTAAATTCTAGGTGAACTTTAGAGAAAAATAAAACTGCTCATAGGAAATTGCATTTCTCTTCTTTAGTTTTCTTATTGTTAAAATTTCATACTGGTTGTTAAGGTAATATTCATTGTCCTCTTCAGTAGAAGCAAGAGATCTTCTATTTCTTCACAAAATTCTTTTATGGATAACACAGTTCTATGTTGTTGTATCCTTGATWAATCTATTACTTCAGGTTTAGGGCACTGACAGAAAGGACTCTTGCTATGTGAGCCTTATTTACTTATTGATCACATTAATATTCTAAAAAATCCATATAATTAGTCTTAGAAGGGAATTAATTAACTTTTCTGGACTGCCCAACTCAACTGTTTGTTCTAACAAAAAGTTTCTGGCAGAATAATACCTTCTGAGAGATACATGTTTCATAAGCAATATAATAACTTTTGTTCAGATGAAGAACATTTTTGTGCAAAGTCAAAACTGTTAAATAATATACTATGAACATTCAGACAGAAGAGGCATAATGACTTCACTCTATCTGGACTTAATATAAACACTACAAAAATCAGTCATACTTTAATCTTAAAATTATGTGAAAAAAATGAAATATTTTCACCTCAAAAAAATTGATGAGGAAAGAAAACTGAAATTTAATATTCCTGGCAAAGAATCAAACAAAACAAAACAAAACCCCCATAGTTAATGTTAATTAATGATTGGAAATTCTCCATTGATAAAAAAAAAATCATTTCTCATAAATCTACATATTATTGGTCATAATGAGAATAACTATACTGATATAAATTAGAACGGTACCTCGATTGTGCTCAGTCTCAATGTATGCCTAAAAATCTGAAAATATTTTAATATTACATTTCTGAATTACTTTTTTTTTTGTTATTTCTACCACTTGGAAACAGACTGTCAACAAACTGGAGATACAAAATTTAAATGTACAAATCAATTATTTATTGGCTAATGCACACAACTGACAGCTTGAGCTAATGAGTTAGTGTAATATTAATATGCTCACAACCCCTGATGGGAGACACAATGAGCCTTTAATGTTCAGGCAGTGCTCAATCAAGTGAAGACAAGCCAAGCTCTCTGAGGGCTCTTTAGGTCAGGCACATCCTCAAGGATTCTGAGTTACCATCGTCGGGTGCCCYGGGGTTTTATTCTTATGGTTTTGTATCTTTTTATGTAACCATTCCTTCTAAACACTTGAGCTGCTGACTGTTCTCAGTAATTACATTTCTGTCTCTAATTTTGAACTTCTTSCATGCCTTTAGCTCACACACTTTCTTACACATTGACAACAGACCAGGGAGATGCTTTGGAGCAGGGGTTGGCAGCTCGGTGGGAGCTGGGAGCATCGAGGTRAGAACTGGGGTGTCTGGGCAGCCAGGGTTTGTTCCACCTCTACAGCCCACAGCAGGGCAGACAGAGGAACACCGAGGAAACCCCAGCCCCGAGCATCTGGAACCTTCCTGGAGATGGGCTGGGCTGTGGGCCCAAAGGTGGGAGTCGGGGCCAGACTTAGTTTTTGATCTAAAACAGCTGAGCCTCTGGACTATAGATTTAAATGCAGTGAAAATCACTCTGTTTAAACCAGAGAGCTATTCAGCCAAAGACCTTAATGTWTTCCCTTTCTTTATCTGAGTTCTAGTCCTTTGGGGATGATTATGCCCTGCTGAGAGAGCTTGACAAATCAGGGGGCTGGGCAATCACCAACCAAGCTCAACAAGGGAAAGTGCTGGATTCTGTACCTGGGACAGGGCAGCMCTGGATGTACAGACAGACTGGACAATGAGATGCTGGAAARCACTGCCATGGAATGGGATCTGGAGGTCCTGGTCGATGGCAAGTTGAACATGARTCAGCAGTGCCCTGGCAGCCARGAGGGCCAAYCCTGTCCTGGGGRGCATCRGGCACAGCATYRCCAGCYGGGCAAGGGAGGGGATTGTCCTGCTCTGTTCTGACCTGGGCGGCCTCGCCTGGAGTGGTGGGGGCAGTTTTGGACMCTACAGTGTAAGAAAGAYATAAAACTATCAGAGAGTGTCCAAAGGAGGGCAASAAAGAYGGTGAAGARCCTGGAGGGGAATCTGTGTGAGGAGTGGCTGAGGTCACTTGGTCTGTTCAGCCTGGAGGAGACTGAGGGGAGAGCTCAGTGCAGTTACAACTTCCTCCTGAGGGGAAGAGGAGGGGCAGACACTGATCTCTTCTCTGTGGTGACAGTGACAGGACCTGAGGGAATGGCCTGGAGCTGGGTCAGGGGAGGTTTGGGTTGGATATCACTAAAAGGTTCTTCATCCAGAGAGTGGTTGGGCACTGGAACAGGCTCCCAAGGSCAGWKGACACAGCACCAAGCCTGACAGAGTTCAAGAACAGTTTGGACAGTGCTCTTGGGCACATGGTCCAGTTGCAGGACTGAGTGTCAGATTCCATGTTCATTTGGGGTCCCTTCCAACTCAGAATATTCTGTGATTCTGTGATTCTGTAAAAGTAACTTTTGGAAAACAAGTTTTCTTTCAATTACAAAGCTGATATTTTTGGCAACATGGCAAGATAGTTTTGAAGACAAATAGAGATGATGAGAAATCTCAATTCAGGAAGTAAAAAAATRTAGACAAYGATTTTCAATATCTTGAGTTCAGTGTTAAATATAAACACATCCCAAAAGACAGCTTGCTTTCAGGTTCAGCCTATATGCTTCATGTTTTAAAATACATTTTCCCTTTCTTTTCCTGGTGCATAGWTTCACTTTGGAATTCTCTTTACGCCACATTTTGATTTCCCTCCAACATTAACAATACCTATAATCACTTCATTGACATTTTCTACCATTTCCCACTTTGAAAGTGTCACAAAATCACTGAAGATTGAAATTTCCAAACAATTTCAATCAACCAGTGAAGAACACCTGCTTGTTTTCTCAGGAGAAAAATTTGTGATTTAAATAAAAGAAGTGCAGAGTAATATTTAGGAAACAGTTATTTACAATGAATTGAAAAAATARATATATAAAATAGAATGTTCTGATGAACCACAATAATTGTATCTGCGACATCTAATTCGTAGTGTTACATATGGTAGCAACCAGTGTCAAATTATCCATGACTAATTGGCGTTGTAATTGTCTTTAATCTGAAATAGACAATTAAACAYGTTCTGGACTGTTAACTGGTTCATATTTTAGGTATTCAGCTAATTAGACATTTCCTAAAGTATTCATTTTGCATGTGACTAATTTGTGCACTAAAGTCATACCTTAATAGAATGTTTTTCTTTTTTTCTGATCACTTAATGTTAGTGATAAATTCCCCCCAAGAAGTAAAATAGAAATACACCCTTAAATACAGTAATTATCTTTTCACTCTCTMTATATATAAAAAAATAAAGAAAATTAATAACAATTTCCACTGTGAATAAACTTAAATGTACTTGGATACATTCTGCTTTCATTTACATCAGTTTCTTTCTTCAGACTTCAAAAGTCTTGACAGCAAGGATATCATTTGGAGCATTGAACTTTGTTTTCTTATARAACATTCTACCATCAGGACTTTTGGCACTGAGAGAGAAAAAATTACTAAATCCACCATTTGGTTATTTGTGCATGTGGGTGTGGGTTTTYGTCTATTCTCTCTGTTTTTTTCTCTCTCTCTCTCCCTCTCTTCCCCTCTCCTTTCCCTTCATTTTTCTTTGTCACATCTTCATTCTGAACAGTGTAAGAAATAAACAATATTAAACAATAATAAACAATATGCAAGTTATACAAGAATTTAGGAGTGAAACCATGTAGAAAATGCGCATGCTTGTTTGTGAGCAAACATGTCAAATCTGGCCAAGTCTAGCAAAAAAACATTATTGCATTGCCCTAAATCCCCATAAATGGCAGAGTTTTGATCTTTAAGATCCAAAGTTACATGGGCCAAGCTGCTTAAGAATAATAAATATATTYGACACTTACTTGGACGTGTACTTGAAATGTACTTTAAGTAGAAAAACAGGTTTTAGCATTGGTGAAGTGGAACCCAAATGACTCTCCAAGGGTAGAACAGAATTTTTGGGGAATTGGCTACTCCCTCACACCCAGGTCTCATGAATCTTCTTTTGTAAAGATTTGGAAGTTCACAAGTTTTCTGCAATGCCTTCATAAACACCCATTAACAATCCAACAGAGCAACCTGGTTTCTTTCTATAAAAAGTGTGGGTTGTGCTGCTGTAGTAGGTGCCTAATTTGGGGTGCTGTGAGTAAAGCCTGGTATGTAACTGAGCTCCACATGGCTGTTTGTTCACTCCCTGAAGTGGGAGGGGGAAGTGATTTCAAAGGGCAAAAACTATAAAACTCTTGGCTTGAGATAATGCAACAAGCAATAATAAACATCTAATAAGTAAGGAAAGCTGTTCATGCAACAACAGGAAAATAGGGAATTCACTCAATGCTTCATAACCACAGGCAATGTTTAGCCAGTTGCTGGAAAGCAGGGTTTCATCACCAATAACAGTCATCCAGGAAGACAAATTTCACAACKCTGAACATCTCTTTGCCCAGAGCTCTTATTGCAGAGCATGACATCATACAGCTTGGAATGTTGTAGAATCGTGTCATGGTTTGGATTGGAAAGTGCCTTAAGATGATCTTGTTCAAACCTCCTGCCATGGCCAGGGATACCTTCCACTGGAGCAAGCAGCTCAAAGCTCCATCCAACCTGGCCTGGAGCACTTTCAGAGATGTGATATCTAAAAATTCTCTGGATAACCAATTACAGCTTCTCATGATGAAAAGATTCATCCAGATATCTAAACTAAACCTACCATTTAAATGTCTTTGTATTTAAAGCCATTCCCCTTCATCCTATCCCTCCATGCCTTTGTCAAAAGTCCCTCTCCAGCTTTCTCACAGGTCCCTCTTAGGAACTGGGAGGCTTCAGGAATGTCTGCCCGGAGCCTTTTCTTCTGCAGGCTGAACAACCCCAACTCTCTCAGTCTGACTTYATAGGAGAGGTGCTCCAAACCTCTGATCATCTTCATGGCCCTTCTCTGGACTCACTCCAACAGTTCCAYGTCMTTCTGTTTGATTGGTTTGGGTCATCTGTCCCAGCTGTGACCCCTCCCAACTTCTCATGGATCCCAAATTCTCTTCCTGGGATGTGCAGTACAAGAAGCAGAGAGRTCCTGGACATTGGGTGGTGGGCTGGCCATGGTTGATGCCAGGTGCCCACCAAGGCAACTCTGCCATTCCCCAACCTCAGATGGACAGGGGAGAAAAAATATAAACAAAAACTCATGGGTAAGGACAGGGAGAGATCACTCACCAGTTACTGTCATGGAAAAAACAGACTTGACTTSGGGAAGCAGTTTAATTTATTATCAATCAAATCACAGTAGGATAATGGGAAACAAAACCAAATCATCAAAACACCTTCCCTTTGCCTCTCCCTTCTTCCTGTGCTTAACTTTGTTCCCAATTTTCTCACTTTGCTCCTCTTCAGTGGATCAGGGGGCAGGGGATGGGGGCTGCAGTCAGTTCATCACACATCATCTCGGCCTCTCGTTCTCCTCAGGGAGAGGATTCCTTCCACTCTTCCCTGCTCCACTGTGGGGTCCTCCTCCGCTAATGTGAGTATGCAACTTTCAAAGTGTTCAACAGATTTAGAAGCTCCAACTTCACTGACATTTTTTAGAGTGAATTTCCTGTTGCCATACATGAATTTAAAACCAAATAAACATTGAATCTTGATCTGCAAACAGTGAGGATACTATTCATGAAGTATACACTCATATTTTAACATGCAGGTGCTGTTACATTTTAGGTCCATTTGCTAAGGATTCATTATTTTATTGGTCTGCCTCCATTAAGTACCACTGATCATTTTTTCTCCTGATTTGACTACCCAATCCCTCCTGCATTTGATATTGTGTTGTCATCCCTAAGTGACTTGTGAATTGAACCACTTGAAATGGACCATTTGCCAAGCAGTTCTGCTAATGATTAGATTTCCTTAGCTTTGCAGTTAAGTGTGTTTATTGCTTTCATTCCTGGTGAGATATATTGCAACAAAATAAAAAAATTCTCATGACTTATTATAGGAGATTTTTGTGGACGTTCTTTGCATTCTTCAAGGATTTATGTTCAGGGTAAAAAGTTCTTATTTTCACTTTCTCCTTTTTCTGGYTGTTTTAGATAAAGTCAGAAAGAAATCAATCTTTGGAAGTGACAGCAGCCCAGACATTGTACTATAAACCCATATTTCCAAGACAGGGAGGTTCTGCTCAGAATATATGAATGCTCAGAATATATGAAGATCATCACCACTATGACCTATGACCCCACACTTAGACCCAGGAGTACCTTTATTTACACGAACAGTAAGATTTGGACATACATTCGAATTAATACCTTGTGAGAAACTGAAATGTTATGGGTAATGGCTTAAACATTTTTTATAAAGGACCTTCCCCTTTATGGCACAATTTTATAAAGAAGCTGCGGCCACCAAAGCCCACTTCCCTCCTGAATATGCCTCCTGACTGGACTATGAGTTAAGGCACCTAACAGGAACTTGAGATAAGGGTGGTACTATCAATTACCTTGTGTCTAAGGAGAATGTATTCACAAGGAAAGCCAAACCCAGCAGCTGTCCTGAAAATCTGGCTGGGTTTGGGGTGGGGGAGACCACAGGCCAGACTCATTTGCTGAGGGCAGGTTCACACACACTCCCCCCAGACCGGGGGAAAGGAGGAGAATTTTTTGGAGTGTGGTGTAACCGCTGTTCAGAGTGAACACCCACCCTCCCCTACAAAAACTGGCCCAGTTGTTAAACCCACCCCACCCTGGGAAGGCAACATCCATGGGACATCCACATAAGAGGTAGCTGAGAAGGGATCATAAACCATCAAAAACCCCCAAAGTGCCTCCAGACTCATTCCTGAGGCCTTGCACCAGAGGAATGCATGTGATGCAAAGGGATGACACAGATCCAAAGCTGGTGGATYTTCTCTCCCACCCAGAGGAAGTACCTGGGCATTCCCACGTGTACCTGAACATATATAAATCCATTGAACCCTGTGTTTTGTGGGACCTTCTCCATGGAGAATACCAAAAGTATATCAATGGCATGCTGTCAGGATTCACAGAGCGGTGATATTTTCTAGTTAACCTGTCTCTCTGTACCTCTCTTACCCTTCTCTACCTTCTTTTTCTATTTCTTTTTATCTGTCTCTCTCTCTCTCCCTCATATTTACTGTCAAATAAAAACCGTACTATTGTCTTCAGCATCTGGTCTTGTCTGCACCTTAATTCAGGCAGAGGCATCTCTCTAATAATTTTGATAACTGGATCGTAACATATCCTGTACGGCAACATCCCTTCTCAGAGGTACAGTTTAGGTTTCAATTTTCTAGTTTCTATCAATTGGATATTCAGTGTGGCCACTGTAAAATGCTTTCTTCCAGAATTACTCATGTTACCAACTTCAAAGTGCACAACCTCAGCTACAGGGCACAGTAGCACACACCACCCCTCAACCCTGCACACCCAAAGCAGAGATCAGTCTAAATTGTGCAATTCTAGAACCCCCATGCAGCCTGCTCTCAGCTGTGGTGTTGTACTGACACAGGAGTTGGGACAGGATAAGCACAGGTCCCTGATGTAGGGAGGAACCCTCTCAATGATTGGGATTTCTGCTCACCACTGTGACAGACTTCAGCAGTAGCAGAAATGGATGTAAAATGGGAAATTTAAAGAAAGCAGTCAGACACAAATAAAGACTCCACAGATCTTCCATTGAAAATAGGGAAGGAGGAAGGGAGGGAAGGAGG
>NW_026623238.1:6634217-6714748 GCF_030028575.1 Malurus melanocephalus
GGAAGGAAGGAAGGAAGGAAGGAAGGAAGGAAGGAAGGAAGGAAGGAAGGAAGGAAGGAAGGAAGGAAGGAAGGAAGGAAGGAAGGAAGGAAGGAGCAAATAGCCTCTTCTAAATAGGAGCAGAAAGTGAAGGCTAGTATTCTCTCCAGACACAAGTTAATTTTTTAGATATAATGGTTATACACAAGTAAAATAAATTACAAATCAAACTAAGATGAATGAGCATGTCTGTGTGTTCTCTCACAGTTTGGCTCATTAAAACTTCATAAGAGCTTTACCTAAAATGCTGCATTCAAACTATAGAAGACCTATCAAAATTAAGAAGGAGACAGAAATGGAAAATGACTCATCTTGCTTGAATTGTTCCTAACTAGACAGAAAATTTATTCCTCTTAATTGGCACAGAGGATTTTAAGTTCAACACAGCGAACAAAATGGAAGTACAATTTGGAACAAAGTATGAAATACTGAAAAAGATTTCTTTTTTGGTAAATAAGTCAGTTTATTTGATATTTTGTGGACTTGAATAGGAACAAGGTCTAATTCATTGCCTTATGAGTGTTCAATTTAGAGCCTTAGAAATCAAGCACACAAATTTTGCTATTGTTTTTACACTCTATCTTATGTTTCATTAATTCTCCTGAGAATGGATTAATGTAATTTTCTACTCTTGTTTCAAACTTTAAGATTAAGAAGAATCATCAGAGAATTTTAATATCTAGTGTAGACAGTGAAAAATTATTAACTTTTGATATGCTTATTGTATAAACAAGAACATTAACTCTGAAACTGTCAAAGATTTTATCTGCTACTCATTACTCAACTTCTTTCTTCCTTGGGTTACTGCAGCTGTACATATTTTCATTATGTTTTTGAATCTTGATCAGCTTGTTCTGATGCTTTAAAAATATTGTTTTATGGAATCAAATCATGTCAAAACAGACCTTTAAGAAGAACTGGGCCATAAAAAAAGGAAAGAGAAAAGATGAGTAAGATGCCAGCTAGGACAACGAGGATTTTAAAATTGTCTTTCACTTAGTATAATTTTTACCAAAAAAATACAACATTATAACAGAAACAGTGTGGCCAGGATGACCAGGGCAGTGATTTTCCCCCTGTAATCGGCACTGATGAGGCCACACCTCGAGCGCTGTGCCCAGTTCTGGACCCCTTTCCTAAAAGAATGACATTGAAGGGCTGGACACTGTCCTGAGAAGGGCAACAGAGCTGGAGAAGGGGTCRAGCACAAATCCTATGAGGAGCAGCTGAGGGACCTGAGGTTGTTTATTCTGGAGAAAAGAAGTCACCATCCCTGGAACTGCTCAAGTAATGACTGGATATGGCAYTTAGTGCTGTGGTTGAGTTGGCCTGGGCATGCTCAGTGAAAGGTTGGACTGGATGATTTGGAGGTCTTTCCCAGCATTAATGATTCAAAAAATCTATGATTCTATGTCATCCATCCTGGGGTTTTTTTGTTTGTTTTTTTTTTCCCCTTTTGTAGGCAGAAGTAAAAGCTAACGAAAGAGTGAGAATAAAATCATCAAGGAACATTTGTTACCCTTTTTCCTTTAGTGCAACAGTAAGTACTGCTTTTTGACTGAATGCTTTTGCGAAAGTTGTTGCATACATAGAACAAATATTTGAGACTTCCATGTGTTCTCTTTCATTGATCATTCTTTGGCCCTAAATATTTTCTTTCTTTTCCATATCTGTGGCTAATACTGCCATGGAAGACAGAAGGCTTACAGCAGGAATGCTACGGTGTTTGCCAAGAGGCATGATTTARAAATTCAACACTGTTGAGACTGTAGAGGAAGCAGGTAAAGCTAAGGATCCCACTTTCTGAACAAATATTCTAAGTACTAAACAGTAAACTTCTTGTGGAAGTTGTTAATTCTTATGTTTCCATGACTGCGTCAGATTTTTACAGARCGATGGTCTTATGGAAATGTATATTATAAAAAGTTCTATCTTCCCTAGGGAGAAATTGTGTTTATACCTTGGTTAGAGTCCTAGTTCCAGCTTTAACCAGAAGGAGTTGATGGGCCTTGTTCCCTTTTAATCATGTCTTAGAGCATGATGAAGCAATGCTATCGTATTATTGAAATATGTCACATTAATATTCATAGTATAAAGTTAAGAAACACTAAAACCATAAAGAAAAAAGTAAACCAAATAAGCAATTTTATCTGCAGATACTAAAGAAAATAATTTGAATTCTTACTAAGTTTAAAAATAACATATCTATTTCATTTCAAGAGCCACTTTTTTTACATATGTAAATGTTAACRTTCAGCAGTGAAAGTTTAGACATACATACATATTTGTGCAGCTGTGCACACCTTATTTTTGACATTCATAAGCAGACATTTGTATACAACACCATTTTGAAAATGAGCAACTTCATGATAATTTTCCCATTAATTTCAGCAGGATCAAGTTAAATTGCCTAAGGAAGATTCATATCTAAATTACACAGAGAAGCTTCATAAGCAACAGACTACTTCAAGATAACAAAAATGAAATTGAGTTCAGCATGTGAACAGAGGTCCTGACTGCTCTTCACTTCTTTGGTGACTATCAGGAAAGAGTAAGATGCAAAAGAAGTCAGTGACTGTTTAGTCAACACTGATTGACAGGGGCCTGCTGACCTAAGGAGATGAAGTGGATGGCAACAAAATTTAAATTTTTTTTCAATAGGAAATAGTCTATTTATTATTAGGCTTCTGACAAGAATATAAAAAATAAGAAAAATGGTTTGGCATTAGACCACAACAAGGTCATTGTCAGTGAGGTAGCTCAGGTCAAGATAGTTGTTTAGAAGGAAATCATCAAGGCTAAAAGAGTGGAGAGAAGCACCACTGCTGTGAAATGACAGAAAGATGGTGCAATAGTATTTGCAGGAAGGATGAAAGGAAATGAGCGGAACTAAAGAGAAGCAAAGAAAGAGCTGTACAGCCAGATGATGATGGATATATTATCATGAGATCAAATAGCAGAAGGAAAATGGAAGCTTTAAAAAACCACTATTGAGATATGTCCCCAAAGTGAACAGACTTCTGAAAACTACCTGATAGGACAGAAAAGGAAACRTTTACTTATGAGCAGATGGAATGTCTTGTCTTTCATTTTGAGTTCAGCTACTGAGGACTGTAATTTGTTCTGTGCTTCAAACAGGAATGATTACTTTGACAACAACTGTAAATGATAGTGTAGTCGACCTGCAGCTTTTGTGCCCTGTCAACGGATTATGATTTGAATGAAAAGTCAGTACCTTGGAGGGAAAGTATTGTCCAAAATGGCTCCATCATTTGCAAAAGTCACCAGCTCCTCTTGGTTTTAAATGGAAGTAAACTGACGAGCACAAAGATGACTTTGCTTTCTTTTCTGTCCAGCTGTTCATAAAATTAATGAAGGTAATGAAAAATAAGAAGGGGCTATTCTTTGGACTGAGAAGATRAGAAAAAGTCTGCAAGGTCTTAGTATTAAACATGAGATGTCTGGAACTTATAGCAAACTATAGAATTTCTATGTTTATACAGCAGTCTTTTTCAGTCCCATTGCACACAAATCTACCTGATGCCCAGTTTTAGCACCAGCAGCCCCTGAAAAACACCAAACAAAAATCAGAATAAAGCATGTCTTCAGTTTTGTTTACTTCAGTTATTTCCCAGTGAGAATGGCATCAACCACTTCATTTGAAGACTGTGAAATGCCCCAGATGGGTTTTTGTTGGGAGAAATGAAGGGGTGAATTCGGACGTATTCATCAGCTCACACAGGTAGTTYTAGTGTTTTGTCAGTACCAATGGCAGAGAAGATCAGTAAGTGACTGAGCCACTGAATCGAGAGCAAAGACAGCACATGATATCAGAGAGACTGGTGAACTCACAGCAAACTATTTCAAAAGGAAGAAGTATGCAATGAATTCCCAAAAAGAAAAAAAAAAAAAAAGACCAAGGTTTCATATCTTTCATTCCATATACCTGAGTTATAGGCCTTTATAGACTCACTTTTAACTCTGAAACTTTCAACTGTAAACAAACACACACAGACATACACACACACACACACATATTTATAATAGTGTATTTTCTTCCAACTACAGCATAGCATGAGTAGCATAGCATGCAAAAAAAAAAAAAAAAAACAAACCAAAAACTAGCACAAGACTGATGGTCCTACATCTTTTTTAGAACTAATAATCATGAGAATTTAAGTGGTCATGAGGAAATATACCATGACCAGAATGCTTCAGAACTATTTACATCCCATAAAACTCTATATTCTGTTTTTGTAGGTGCTGGCTTGCATGCCAATTCACTGTAGGCATCTATTGGAGAAATATCAGTCTACAGGTACACTGAAGAGAAGATGTTGCTCTTCAGATGTTGCTTTCCAGCTCTGCTCTGTGAAATGACTTTTAACGCAATACAAAATCATAGATTCATTGAATGACTGAGTATGCAAAGCAGGTCTGAACTGCAGTATGTAAACCAGTCCAAATCACTGCTCAGAGGAGGGATGTCTATGGTGGGCTCCTGGAATTATGTTCAGCTAGATTTTTAATATGTCCAAGTATAATGACTCTGCAAAACCATGAGAACCTTGTTCCAGTGTTTAAACACAACTTGTGCCCATTCACTGTGGTTCTGAATCATTGTAGCACTAAGTGTAGGTCTATGTCTTGATTATTGCTTCCCATCAGGTATTTATGCACATCAATAAGATTCCCTCAAGCCTTCTTTCCTCCAGCTAAACATTCCCATGTCGCTCAGGATSTCTTTGTATGAGAGATGCTCCTGTCCTTTATAATATTCATGGCCCTTAACTGGTCCCTGGTGAGTCCATGTCTCTCTTGCGGTGTGGAACCTGGAACAGTCCCTTCACTCCTGAGGATTTCAGTAATGCTAAGCAGAGATTAAGAATTACTTTCCTCAAACTGCAGCATTGGAAAATCCCCTAATGGACACAGAGATTTTGCAGGCTGCATCTCATCAGAAGAGGCCCCTCTGGTGATGCCAGAGAATGGGAAATATTCCAGAGTTCCTCAGCTGAGACATGCAATGCCTCCTCCACCAAATGTCTTATCTTCCTCTAAGGAGAGAATGTCTGTACTAAACTTAGGCTAATTGAATTGCAGCTAAACAATGTCTAAAATATGGGTCAATAGTTCTCTGACCCATTTAAGACAGCTCACTTTAGAAAAATTAAAACCACACTTTGTTTTTTTCCTAGCAAATTAATTTCTGTTACTATTTCTAATTAATAATGTTCATTGTGCTTTTTATAATAAACTGTATCCAGCACATTTGTTTCAAGGCTTTTGTGTTCTTTTTAGAAACACACTTTAAAACAAGTAATTGTGAATATTTGTGATGTTATGCCACCTGCATAGTTCCACATTCTCAGTTGAATATACATAGTAATTTTCAAGGAAAGAAAATAACAAGGAAAAAAAAAAAGCAGCTATTACATCCACATTAAATTTCTATACTTTATAGAGAGCAGAATGTAATTTAAGTTCAATTTACATATTAATTCTTAGTGATGAAAAAGGATTTGCTTCAAGAGTTTAGATCACATCAAAATTAATATAATTTAGATTGGGTTTAGTTTGTTTGGTACAGAGATATACCAAACAAAAATGTTCACTTATGTGCAGGATTTAGAGACAGAAAAGCTGTGTTTCTATATCCTAGACCTCACAGCTAAAGGCATTAGGTTACAAAAGAATTTAAGTCTAAGAGCTTAGACTGTATCTCAAAGCTGTGAGCTTGAATGCTATGTGTGAGTCAGAATGGTGGGATTTAGAGGCAGCATTCACCCACCTGTAACACGAGTTCAAATTGTACTTCTGCAGCACAAGGAAAGCAAGGCATGACTGCTCCCAAAGCTGACATACTGACAGATACAGCAACAGAAACTTTGATATTTCCATTAGGTCTTAAATTACACATTCAGTAATGAAAGCAATGTGTCAGCACTTCTCAATGTTCACGATGCCATGCACCATTACCGCTTTCCCTAACACAATTGCTTCAGAAACTTTTTGAATCTCACCCCCCCACCACACCCAGGAATACCAGACTCTTGCCTTCAAAACAATTTGAGCAATGTTTTCTAATACACAACCACAAAAGAAGTCTAAGAAGCAAGCCTTTTTAAAAATAGGATAGGACAGTGATGGAGTTTTTTCTGTTGCAGATGGCAACAGCATTCCTACATTTGGGGGAAATGAAAGTTTTGTTTGAAAAACGCCAAAATTATATATACAATCACCCCAAGTCTCTGAGATAATTGCACACAAAGTAACTACTGATGTTGTTTCTCATGAGTTTCTGTCCCTCACTGTTTCACAATGAGGTCTAGTTATCCTTAGTGTCATCTGAGAACAACCTTCTCTAAACAACCCTCTGTGGTGAATTGAAACAGAAGTTTTGAATATAGTTCACTTCTACTTGGCATGTATGAACTATGGAAATCAGAAATTAAGGATGAGGGGAAAAAAGCACCATATTATGTTCAAAAGTTCATGAACCCTTCAGTTTAAACAAGACAATAAAATATAAATATTCCATATAAACTCTTTCATTTAAACATAACTTGATATTTGCTCAAGTATCACCTATGTATAAAATAAAGGAAGAAGTTTGATGGAGAGGAAGTTCTCAGACACTGGACACCAAAGTAATTATAAACGAGGATCCAGTCCTTCAAAAAGAACCTACAGTGCAAATAACTGATCCAAATTAAGCTTGAGATTTCGTTMTTTTTTGGCCTCTATTTTAGAAAAACATATTTTGCACAAAACAGGTGTAAATATCTGACCCAGGACTGTATGAGTGAGGATTTTTAGTCAGGACTGTGAATTTTATGTGTTGGAGGAAAGAGCAGTGTGGTTTAGCTGTTGGTTAATGGCGATGAGGCCTGCTAATGTCATCTGAAATCTGCAAAAATGCATGTTTCCATGCTAATAGATTTTTGACAAAGTATAAGTGATGCAATTATTTGCCTACATAGTAATTTTTAAGAAATTAATCAAAATTCAGTCAGGTCCTTTACATTGTCTCTAGAACAAAAAGTGTTTACCTTGTTTGAAAAGAAATTCTGTCCTCCCGGTCTTAGTTTTTTTGTGGACACAAAAACCAGGTGAAACTAACAGTTATAGGAAAAAGTTATTAGTTAAGTGTATTAATTTTAAAAACTGTTCAGGATGAGTTTGGTCTAAATCTAGTTTTATCTCTCTTGACAACAAGTTTCTAACATATTTTCAAAACAGCACTTCAAAATGTGTAATTTCTCCAGTTCCAAAATATTACTTTCCTTGGGAGATCAGTAAGTTTCTGAAGATGAAATACAGCTTGTGGTTCATTCGCTTGACATTGGCATATAAATCTTATAAACAGAAAAAAAAAAAAAAAGGCTGCATAAAAGACAGTAAATCAAGTTGCCTGATATTTCTTCATTACGAGGCATGCCTCAAAATGCAACATAAAATTAAGGAATTTCTATTACAGAGAAATATAGAAAGGATTAAATTTAGATAAATATAGTCAAAAAGTTCTCAGAAGTAATTCCTTGAAGTTATTGGGAAGCTGACTGTAATAAAAGCATTTTTGTATCTTGTCAAAAAATGCCTGGATTAATTTAGAGCGTCACTCAGGTGAAAATCTGTTGCTAGTGACAGAAAAGAATCTGTTTCATAGGAAAGCCTGACCAAAGGTAAACTGTCTTGTGACAACAAAAACACAGTATTCACACAAAAACTTAGTATTCAAAACAAGTATAAGATCTCTACATACAAGGCTCAGCTATTTCAACATGATTAAAAATCAGAAGATGCAAGCATATATTGAGTATTTCCCAGCAATCTCTTTCTTTTAAAACCCCAAAAGGAAGTGAAGATTTATTCCTTATTACTANAAAAAAAAAAAAAAAAAAAAAAAAAAAAAAAAAAAAGAGACAGAATAAACCTGAAGGTGAAATATTTCTGCTACCAAATTTAGTAACTTTATGTAGAGTCGACCTAACAAAGCAAAGAGCACATGAAGAACTAAAAGAACGAGAAATTGAAACTTATGGAGTGTGAGTAAAAATAATTAAAAGTAAAGAGAGCATAAAGAAAGCTATGCTCTGAAGATTTCTACAATTGAAAGGGTTTTCTATACTGTCTGTGGTGATTAGTATACGCTGCAAAGTTTGTAAGGTGCATATCTTAGCTTCATTGGTTGCAGTATTTCATGAAAATGTTCTGTGCAATACTAGTTAGTGTAGGTAGTTAGAGAAAACCTGAAAGAAAATGCAGCAGGTGCACCAAATRTTAGACATTTCTGGATTTTTGTTGATTAATGGTTCATTTTAACATGACCTTTAAAATCATCTTTGCTTATGAGTATAAAAATAGTACTTGTACGAGGTTTGTGAGAAATGAAGTAATGGATTTAACATACTACCACTTAATTCACCTGGAGGGGAAATAAAAAAAAWTAATGCTATAACAATGCTATAACAAAAGATTAGAAATACTTTTTTAGCAAGGAATAGTCTTTTAAAGTCTTATTTCTTCTGAATGTTCCCTAGTTCACAAGTGGGTTTTTGTTAGCAATAAATTAGCTTGATTTTTTTGAAAGAAATTCTAAAGATCCTTCGAGATATCTCTCTTTTCCACTCTTAGATTTTAATTAGGTTTCCTTATTTCCAGCTATACAGTTACAATCCTTGCTAAAACAGCTTTTTCTCAGGACCAGAAAGTGCTCTTTGGTGCTGTTTTATTTATTAGCATAGGTGAAGCCTTTGGTTTTACTTTCACTTACTATCTGGAGCATATCACACATGAGGAGAGGCCAGGAGAACTCATGAGCCTTTAAGAAATTTAAAGGGAGATCTCTCTGCTCTCTACCAAGCCAGACTTTCCTCACAATGGAAGGACAAGAAACAACAGACATAAATTGGAATACGGGAAATTTTGATCCAGTAGGAGGACTGGCCTTGCTTTAAGGTGAAGCTGGGCCTCTGGAGTCTCCTTGAACCCACATGAGTCTGTTATTCCATGGATTAACATACAGACATCCTGTATGGATATGGACATACATTCACCTGAAAATAAACTTCTAGAAGAAATTAATGAAAACCCAATGATACCTTTCTCAGGAAAGGTTTGAATCTTTAGCAAATTATACTAATTTCTTGAGTCTTGCACTAGCCTTTTGCAAGAGTTGGATCATTAGCAGCAGCAGTATTGTGGAAATTTCCTGAAAAGAAATGATTCATTGAAATAAAAACATGATTAAAAGAAAAGCAAACAAGACTGTGGGGGAGGTAGATTTTCTTTTCATTCAATTTCTCATTTYATTCCTGGCTTTAGGAATAAACTTTAAAACCCGTTATAATTAAGATACTCWGAAAAGGGGTTGCATGAGGTGCAAATAGGACAATAAGCTATTTACTATAGGCCACTTGATGGACYTTCTCCAAGGAAAACTTTGGATTAACAATTTTTTTAGGGCAAGTAGAAGAAATTTTCATTAAATACTATTTATTAAAAACAATATATATTGCTAAAAGAAGAAAAACTTTATCTGCTTTATAAATGCTATTTTTTAGAGGTCTAAAAATTTATTTACTTCCTAACTATTATGTGAGTTCACAGGAAGAAGGAAAAATGTTTGGATTTTTTTCCAAAGGAAATGAATAGTAAATGTGCCTTATGGATATGTGAAGGGGACAGAGCAAGAGAGAATGAGTGCACTATGTGTACACATAAATACTTTATTTGAATGGAAGTTAATAAATGAATGTCACAACTTGAGCAGGTTATTGATATGAAAAATATACCATAGAGACAGTGAATTTTAAGCCAACTTGAGAAGACACACTACTGAGCTACTCAAGAAATGAAGGGATGTCATTTTCTCATCACCCTTTAGACTTCAAAGAAATTAGAAACAAAAAAGACAAAACATTAAATCCTGAGAGGCCAAAGGAAATGTTATTAATACATTTTTTCTAAGGAAGCATTAAAATAGAATGATGAAACAAATAGATGGATGGATTAACTAATAGATAGGACAAGTGTTTTCAACAAAMCATTGCCAGGCACATGRAGGACAGGAAAGTGATTGGAAGAACTGTGGAGTCACAATGGGGACCTCATGCTTGATCACCTGTTCATGTCCCAAGAGTGACAGCTGCAGTGCAATAAGCCTGTCACAACACAGCAGCRGTTAAAAACAACAAACAAACATCCAAAAGAGATGAAACAGTTCATCTTCCCTTTACTTTTCTCATATGCAAATCATTGCCAACCTACCTGGCTCGCCTTTTATTTATTCTTCACCGTTGCCTAATCATATCAAGCTCRGAAATCCCCTCCCAACCACTTAGACACATCCCAACTTAACCAGACTTTGCTCTTCCCTGAAATGAAAAGCAACAAATAAAATCCTCATGAATTACATATTTTATTCATCAAGTCATAGAAAATTGGAAAGTAACTTACAGAGAAAGAAAGGAGAGAGAAAAAGAAGGGGATCAAGAGCATGTGATGGATTAAAAACCAGTCTAATATTCAGAAAACAAACAAAAAAAAATTGGATAGTTGGGATGGAAGGGATAGAGAGGGAAGGGGAAGTGAATTCCTGTTTCTTATTTTCATTTTTTCAGCAATGTTAAGATGATCAGCATAAATCTGGCTGTTTTGAGGGATCCCCAGGCTCTCTCAGGCATCAGGAGCTCTAGGAATTTCTTCATCCAACCTTTCCAAATGAAAGGGTTCTTGAACAATCTTATTCTCATGTTTCTTGGTGCACTCCTGCACCTTGTCTTCCTTACAACTCTATCAACAAACCCATTATGGCTGACAGTTGACCCCTTACCACAGTTAACCCCTTACCACCTTTCCTGATTATTATTTTACTTCCAGAGGGCTCTAAACAGAGCCTTATCCTTCTGCCCTCCCAAAACAACCAAATCTGACAACCCATCTCTTCACAGTTTCCCAGGTCACCCCCTTCTTATGACCAAGATGCCTTCTTCGATGTCTCTGTGAAAGAGGAWTATCAGACAGAATATGTTAATCCCTCTAGTTGTCCTTTCTTTGTTACTGCAAACCACTTTGTATGAGCAGGGATCCAGAATCTTATTCATCTGGAAAAGAGCAACTCTTTGGGTTAGTGGAAGAGCTCTACATCAGCTTGTCATAGGCCTTTGAAYAACCCAGCCAGGTCTGTTCTCTGTGCCTTGGAACACTCATGTASTGATTGCTGCTGTAGAAGCGCATCTACATGGCCTACACCCTGAAGTCCATAACCACTGTCACCCAGTGTAAGTACTGTGTCCTGTGGAAACCTTGAAATGAATAATAGAAGACTCTTCCTCCATGTTCACCTCRTCTGATTCACATTTACTGGTTTCCTTTCCCAAACCTATTTTTCCAGCCTAATGGTCTAGATTAACAGCCAGGTTTCTCCAGAATACCAGATGAGAACACATGCTACTTCACAGCCTGTTTCTTCCTGTGTAGACCACCAGGCACATAATTTTATTCTTCACACTGATTTACCTACATCATGGATAAAAGGATTCTTCTTCCTTATACCTTTTGTCTGCAAGGCACAATCCGTAAGGAATTATTCAAAATTTTTACTATGTCAAATACTGCAATGCAGGGAGAAAGAGGTATTGATAATTTCCTGAGTCCTGAGTGCTTATAGCAATCTTGTTATGATTAACAACTCTGTGTTTCTCCTTAGGCTAAAKAAGCCTTTGACCTCTGATCCTAAACACCTTATTTGATCGCTTTAACAAGTACTCTATTGGGTGTAAAGGGGAAAAGGAACTCTCCATGATGTTTTGGGGCTTACAGGCAAAAAAATAACTAACTGATATGACTAATCTGCCCAACTTTAAGTRATTTTTATTATGGATCCTAGTGGAAAGATGTATGCTCCTCAGGCCAAAAGTGAGATGCTTAAGCATTCCTCTTGCCTTAGTATTTCCTACTGTTTAGTTCAGCTGGCTCCACTCAGCTTGCTGGGCTCTGTGGAACTTAAGATGCAAAATCTTACCTCTCTCATTTCTTCATGGACTGTAGGCACACAACTTGTTGATGAAGGTTCTGCYAAGCAATGAACACAGCTGGAAGTTAAACACTGAAAAACTGAGCCCARGTTTCCCTGTGGATTACACTCCAAGCTTATTCACATTTCTATATACTTACTACATGTATCTGTAATTTAGCATTACAATTTTATAAAAGCAAATATATGTATAACTACTTAGGAGCATCTTATACTTTCTCATATTATGTATAATCAAGTCATGCTTAGGCATTAGGCATTTGTCAACCCTTTATTTTTTTTTTTTTTTTAATGTCATGGTGAGGTTCAGACCATTATCCTGTGCACTTTGGAGGAAACATTTTTGTGTTTGAAACTGTCATCAATAAGGTTTGAAACTGTAATACTGCTTACACTACAAAAAATAAAGGCCTTTGGTTTGAATCCCTAAAGCATATAAGGTACCCCTGCACATGGCAGTAGCTTGGATCTTTAGGGGTCCTTTCAACCCAGGCCTGTCTAAGATCCTATTATTCTGTGAGTTCTTTATTGTTTTCTTTTTGTGCATTACAGATACATGCTTAAAAGCAATTTCTTTGACTTACAGGCAGAAGACCTTCTTCTTTCACCTTTTGACCCCAGTTTTTCCAAGCATTGAGCCAAGGTCCTGTGGTTTTGAGTTAGCAATTGTGCTAGAGCAGGCAGCAGCATATTTACCGTAGTTTATTGGATTTTGAAATTAAAAGCAGCTTTAAAAAAAAGCATTTTCCATTTTGAGTAAATCATACCAATTGTTATGCTTTGCTTTGATACCATTTATGAACTCACTGCTGCTACAAAGATAGTAGATGCCAGCTGGAAAATGAATAYGTTCATTCTTTACAGATTCAATTGAGAGAGGCTCTTACATAACTGTATCCTCAACACCCAGAAAATATCTCTTTTCTATAAACGGTTTGGGTAGAATCTGAAATTAKACATACTATGCTACATTTTCCAATAGATCATAAGGGGAAATAATTTTAAAAGCTGTTACTGCAATTTGGCAATAGTGGAAAGAACAAYATTTAGCATATTTAAAATCCTGTTTGTGGAAGAGGTAAAAATCATGACTCCCTGTCAGACAGAGCCTCAACATCTGCACTGATCGTGATTACAGCTTACAGCTTAATGTCAGAAGGAAATCAGATCCTTTTGAGAGATGGGAACTTTTAACACCTGTTTATGAGATGTCATATTACCAGAAGATTATGAAGATGAGAAAGGCACCAAGGACATGCACATACCTTAGTTTTTTTTCTAAAAGTGAACCACACCCATATTCTACCACTGATTCTCAAAGGAATAATGCGTAGAATATTTTTGAAGAATGACTCTTTGTTAAGCTGTCAACAAATAAATAAATTTTTTTTCACATGAATACATACTAAAATATTTTTAAAATGTTTAGAATTACATATATTGATTCTGAAAACACKAGTATATGTGGCTATCTTTATGTATAAAGCAATTTTAAAAGCATTTTTATTTCATTCAAAGTGTGTACATTTGAAAAACCAGCTCGCAGATGTTAAAACTGAAAATACCTCTGACTCCATCTGATCCATCAACTCCACAGGGAGGATGCAGGCTTGTGAAAGAACAAACCAGTTATTTTTTTATAAAACAACCAAATAGCTTAATTCCTGTTTTAAAATCTGAATCTGTAACATAACAGGAGGTAAATCCCATCTCACTAGACAGCACCAGGATTTTTTTTCCCAAGTTACAATGCTCAGGAACATAAAATGACAAGAGTAATATTCTATTGAAACCTGATGTAATGAAAAATCAGTATCTGAGATTTAAAAGCATAAAAGGAAATAGAAGGAAAGACGTTGATAAGAATAGGTCACACAAAAGATGAAAATCTAAAATTAAATATTTAATTAGAACTCTGATTTTGCTTTCAAGGTAGGTGGCATTGCACAGGCTATATTACAGTCTTTTATGTTTGGTTGTTTGTTTTGCTTTTGTTTTTTTTTTTTTTTCCAAAGAGAATACTGTTTATTTTTAACAGGCCACTTTAATATTAATACAAGTGTAATAGGATCAGAACTGAAAATCAGCTAAAGATGGTAAATTTTACATTATTGGGAAAATTACAATTTTTTTGTATTGTAAAAACATTTATTTTTAACAATTTACCTACATTAATCAAAAAGTACAGCATATTTAATAATTTTACAAATTCTTCATAAAAAATATATCTCTGTACAAAAAAGTTCTTTTGCACCTACTTCATGTCACAGCAGCATGTAGTGAAATGGCAGAATGGAATAGTGGAAATGAAAATTAGATTGACTTGATCATAATGCCAGCGTTCTTCCCCAATCCCCCCGCCCTCACCCACCCACCTTTTTTTTATTTTTTTTTTTAATAACAGCTTTTTTTTTGTTTACAAAATATTTTACACAAGAAAAAAATTATTGCAGCTAGCCTGGAGAAAGGCAAGATGTGTGATACAAGCAGCAGTTTTTAACAGCTTTGAAGCACATAACCTGTTTTTTTTTAAAAAAAATATATAGCATGTATTATTAGCCTGTCATAATGATCTGGTCAACGCTGGGGGAAAAGTCTTCTGCATATATCTCAAAAAAACAGATTTCCTGGCTGCCATTACCCAGCCACTGCACATGATCTTAAGAGTCTCACTCTGAAGAAGCACCATATATGAGTGACACACAGCCCTCTGTGTAATAACTTCAGGAGAAAGAGATTCAACCTGAACAGAAGACTCATACATAGCAGAGAAGGAGAGGAATTTGAAGGCTGTGGATAAAACTGGTCAAACTTTGAGACTTTTGTTTTACTTGGATTTCAGTGTGAAGCTCCTGTTTAATCAACACTCCAAGCAAACTTCTTGGGATAAYTTGTCAGTGTGCTCCTTTGGAGTGTCCCTGATCAAAGAACACTCACTCAGGATAAGCAATCATTACATTACCTCCCCAAAATCAACCACGGAATAATGAATTCATGGGATCTGGGCTCTCTAATACAAAAGATCAAATCATTAAACTTTTCTTTTTTATCCTCCAGCACATTCCTTGGTGGTCACAGTGAGACAGAGCAATGAAGAATAGGGCATTACAGGGCAGTATAACAACAGGAGTAAAAAAAAACATCAATAATATCTATGCAACTTGTTTTAAAAAGTCCTTTTTTTTTTTTTTTTTTTCTGCCATTGCCACTACAGAAAGACTTTTGATGTAGTACTGTCAATTTTGAACACCTGTCAGAAACTTTACTCAGAAAACAGCTTCCCTCCCTGGCCCACTGTTCCTACAGAAGCTCTTCATTTGCTGAGCAACTTCCTYTGCGTGGGGGAGGATCAGGACAACTTTGATGACTGTTCTTTCTCAGGAAATGTGAAGGGCTCTGAGATGGGACAGATAAATGAAACTTAGTGCACAATATCCTCTGAAACAAACAAAAAACGAAGCCAAAAACTACTAACAAAATGAACAAGGAACTGACTGGAAAGGATTATTTATTAAATTTTCTTCCGAGTTTCTTGCTCATATGAAGAATATAACAGCTGGAGGCCCTACAATACTGTATTATATTGCTGATATTTTTCATCTAACAGATGTAGTTGTTAAGCTGACCAAGGGTTGCCTTTGAAATTTTCTTTGCGTTCTGCAACATTAGCTGAAAAACCTATTACTAAGCTTGTATTACCTTTTTGTTTTGTGTATAACAGCCAGACCTACAYACATATGGAGTGGAGAAACATTTTTCAACAGGCTTTGATAGCAATTGGACATTAGGACAGTTTGAAATTCAGAAAACTAAAACAAATCAACAGCATCGAGAAACCTGCCCTGAATTAGAAGAAAAGCAAAACAACTTTCYTGTTTTTTGAACTCAATACGTATGACTAAAAAAAGATTTTGCTTCATTATTTACTGTCATTTTCTAAATTTAGAACTCAATTTCATTAATCTGCCCAATGGCATTTTTGTTTGCTTTCATTCAATAAAACCTCTTATTCTATGSAAATGTTAATGATTACTCAACCTTTATATGTATAAATGTATCTGTCAAACTGAGTAAGTACAAAAGCAGTAAGCAGTGTGTTTAAAAATTTTTAAAAGAAACAGAAAGCAAAGACAGTTGAATATTTCTCTTTGCTTGAAGTAGAAACTGAATGACAGCTTGTTATAGACAATTTATACTGGGTTTATATATGCTACCGTAATGTGGTTTAGTTCCATGTAACATCAGAAAATGATGCCATATTAAAGGAAAAAATGGAAAAAAATGCAAAAGGGAAGACTGTATTATGAGCACAGGCTCACAGGCTTTATGAGCTATCTAAAATAAATTACTATTCACATTTGTACATGGCAAGCAGCAATAGCTGCTAACCCCCCTGCTGTTAAACAGCATGATACTGACAGTGGTGATTGATGACTGATTTCAGAAGAAAACAATAGTGGCAATGAAAATTTCTTAGAAATGCGCTCTTGTACTGGCTGAAAGTCTCCAATGACTTGTAATCATGTTTACAATTAAATTTAGTCAAATATTGACAAAAGAAACATTATCCTCTATCGCACAAGGTTTTAACTGGTGCTAAGCAYGGGGCTCATAATTGTTAATATTCCAAGTAAATTTGTTGTGGAATGTTCTGCTTGGCAAAGAGTGAGTGAATGTCTATATACAATGGACAGTGTGTAGAAACCCTGTATATTTTTACCAGTATCTTACTCAGTCAGCCATAACACCCTAGTGCAAAAAAATTGTGCATTAACATTTTGCAATATTAATGGCTGTGTGGGGAATAGGCAAAACTGCCCTATGAATGAAATAYATGGTAAGTTTACTTAATTTTAGCAAAATTTCAGTGGTAAAGCATTTGAAGGTATATGCAACCTCAAGGAAGGCCGTCTCCTCCTTCAAGAGAGCTTTATTTCTTCAGAATATTCCCGGGGATAATCTGTGGTGCTATCATTTGTCACATACTCAAAGGATTTATCCAAGTGCCCAGAAGAACGCATTGAAAGGCATCCAGCCGCATACAAATATGAAAGTCTGAGGCATTAAATATGACAAATTGGCATGACTTGGCAGCCTTCCTTTAAGTGTGCCTTGATTTGAAGCAGATGCAGCCAGGCATTTCGATCCAACTTTAAGATGAAAAAATATTCTTTGTCTGATCCCCCGAAGACTGACACGTTTTTACCAGAAAATTTAGCTGCATGTAGGCTGACAGAAGATGTTAAAGATTACAGCAGCAAAGCCAAGAGAAGGGAAACTGGTATATGGCACCAAAGGAATTACTGCTTGTCCATCAGAGGTATGGCTATGAATCAGTCATATTGGGCACTGAAGGCTATACCACTGTACAAACTGTATTCAGAGTCGTATCAAACCTCACAGCCTTTGCCTCTGTGGGTTTTAAGTTTGTGTCATACATGGGATTTTCAAATGAAGCTTGTCCATTACTATTTTCATGTCCAGCATATCCATTATACTGTACTTTTGGTCTTGTTCTGGGAAAAAAGAAAAGACAGGAAATTATCACTACCAACCTTTAAATAAACATTCTAATGCTTCCATTCTGTCTATATACAATAGCAAGTGCCCAGAATATCTTGCACTGCTAGTGGTAGTAACCTTCAGGTAAGAGTCAGCAATTTAAGTTATTCCAGACAGATCTCCTACAGCATGTCTATCTACCTCCATAAATACTTTCAACAATGAACACTTCAAAATACCTCATCCAAACACATGCAAGCAGATTGATCAAATCCTGATGTTCACCTAAATGTTGACAAATCAGCGTCAATTGATATGGAAAATAACCAGTCTTTTATTTTTGATAGCATTTGCTCACCATGAAGAAGATATCAAAATTTCAAGAATATTCATATTTTTATGCAAAGCTCTTTTAGAACATATTAAACCAATAATTAAATGAAAAATAAAACAGTATTTTCTGCTATATCCAATAAAGAGATATCCTGTGATATTGTATTTTACTATTTTAACCTAAAGTTTCTTAGCATCTAAGTATGTAAAGAAATGTAATAAGGAGRTTCAATATCTCATTTTATACATGTAACTGTAATAGGGCAAGAAAAGAAACAAAAGAGTGCAAAATGTTAAGTGCTTGATGCTTAATAAATGTAAAACCATTTAGAATAGAATATAATTTTTAAAAGGGTTCTTGAAAATATTTTCTTATAAAATTATTAAATAATTAAATTATAAAACTTCTYTTATAAAATTATTGTGCTTTGGATAGCAGATAGGGAAAGGTATCATTGAAAGATGTCACTAATGGAAATTGACAATAGCAAATAGCTCTGTTACTCATAAATATGTCTTTTCTGTGTATTTTATTTTTATAACTACTAAAGCATTTTAGAAGTTAACTAAGAGCTCTCCTAAGTATAAGTAATTAAATGTATTTTAATTTTGCTCAGAAAGATTGAGATGCAGTCTTCATTCCTGAAGTAATCCCTTTCTGCCAGATAAAAGGGACAATTGTGTAAAAAAGATTTAACAACCCTGGTTCTAATTAGATGATGTTAATCTGACATAGGCAAAGCAGAAACATCCATACAATTGYACCCTAAGTCCTTCGAATTCTCTGTCATAGAGAGCCTCTAGGGCCGTAACTACTATCACATAATTTTGAAAATTTCTCATTGTTACTCTAATCATTAAAGGAATTTCAAGAAAGTCCCTTCAAAACTCATAGATTCTGTTCTCTTTCGACTGGAACAGCCTTTCTTTTGAAAAGAATAAAGTTTGACCTTAAATTACCCGACATCACTAATCAGCTTGTTAGTTTTTGATGGAAATATGACACTCCTCTAAAATATGATATCCCCTCTAAAAACTGCTGTTTAATGGAAGAAAATCACTGAACATAGAAGAAAAGAAAGAATATTCTTTTAAATATTGAGTTATGAGAAACATCTCCTTTTTCAAGTATAATGCATTTAAATTAGGTAGAACTGCAATGCTGCACCAGCCATACTGTTAACAGGATTACAGCTGTATGTCTAAATAACGAGTTTTATCTCTCTTAAATACATACATATTTTTACTGCTCATGTAGGCCATTATGAATTTCATAGAATAGACCACAAAATGTATCCTATGTCACAATATAATTTTTTAATAAGTTTGCCTCCCCTCTGTAAGCCATATTCTGTTTTCATTCTTCTCCCAATCCAAATGCCTGTGCACTGCAGAACAGGAGCTGTCTGAAAATGTAGAGCTGTAGGCATCAGAAAGGCATCTTACAATAACAAGTTTGAAGACATAGTTGACAGCTCTTTCTGAGCAGTATTTGTCAACAAAAGGCTACTACATTTCAGGACATGGATCATTTTAACTGGAGTTCACAAGTTCAAGCCCCTTGGCAATTTGTTTTCCCCAAATCATCTAAGGTAGATAGACAGTCTACTCTATCATTGCACAGTGGTGGACTTCAGTTTGTCTCTGTGATTTCTTGCAATCACAAAATACTCATAGAAAAAAGGTTTTAAAAGCATGTTCCTGTTAAATACTATTTTGCCAATAGTTTTCAGAAGGACCAAATGTTCAGAAGATACATAGATTTAACCATTTAAGCCAGATTTCAGAGAACATGGTTGGATTTATTCTATTATCTAATGACATTTAAAAGTTTCATATGAGCTGAAGTCACGCCAATTCTAAGAGTAACCACTAGCTGACTCAGCACATACTGTAAGTAGTCTCATTATGGGCTGTTCCCTCATGGGATTTATGGGTTTTTCAGCTTGTAAAATTAATACTAATAAGCTTTTTGAATGAAGCAGCATATATTCAATTTAATAAAGCATTAAAATGAAAAAATAGAACATGTGACCTCAGATTTTAATCTGATTCAGCCTAACGAACCAAGAAGGTTGATAGGTCTTTGCTCCATAACAGAGCAACTCGTTTTTCAAAATGTACACCATTAAGAACTGCCCTGCACTGCACTCCTTGTTGCGAATACCTAGAAATATTTCTTTTTAGAGTAAAGATATTCTTAAAAGCTTTTAGCATTGTGTTTTCCTGTTACCTATCAAAATCAAACCAAAAAGCTTATTAAGTTAYTGAATAAATAACATTTACAATACCTGTGTTTGTAGAGGTAAAATGCAAACCCTGATAATATTAGAGCAAAGAATGGTACCAGGATGGCAGCTGCAACTGAACTGCTGTTTGTACCATAATAGTGATTTGAAAGATCTGTGTCTGCACTTAAAGGACCTGAAATGAAACAAAAGGGCCAGAAATAAAATTTCCACATTATCTATGACGAGAAATAAAATTCCCATGTTACCTATCTAATTGTGTTATTTTTATTCAAGAATGAAAGAAGATGGTGCCTTGATAAAATAATTCTATTTAAAAACTTGAAATAAAAAGCATGCAGCATCATAGTATAAATATTAATACCACTTCATGTTATATCAATATCAAAATGGTTTGAAAGTAGTATTCAGCAAGTAAAATAGTTACAAAATACAGTGATCATGAGTCAATTTAATTAAGACATACAGCTTCTGAAAAACAAATGAATACTGCAAAAACATGGTACTCCTGCACTCTTATTATTCAGCTTAGAAACAACAAACAACACAAGACCACAACAAACATGGACAAGGAAGAGAAACTGATGTGACTGCAGTAAACCACAGTGATTCTGCTCAGATCAATAGCCATCCCAAGTCTGCACCTGTGTGCATGTCCCTCTGGCAGTGTTTGCACTGGGACAGAACTGAGTGTAGTGAACACAAACACAGTGACCTGTGCCACGGCCTCACTGGGCTCCTGTGCTGGACAAGGAGATAACCTGCACTGCAAGGCATTTTGCAGAATGTGTTTTTTTCATCAGTATAAAGATACACATTGTTAAATTGCTTAAATAGTTGACCACCTTGCCAATTCAAACTATGAAGGATGAAAGACAATTTTATGATGACAAATACAGAAAYCTTTACAGAAAAAAATTATTTTGAGCCCCAACTCCAGGTTGCCAGTTTGAACTCACAGCTCTTCAGAAAGCAATATCAATCCTATTCAAGAAAGAAAGACCAGGACAGAGGGAATGTACAAAGATGATGGGGCTTGAACAGATAGCTATGCTTGCTATTCTGTGATAATATTGCTGTTGAGAGTGGAGAAGAACAGGTTACACTGCTGTTTACCTCTCAGAAATGCTCCAAACCACCAGTATACAGTGTTTCAAACACCACAACTCMCTCATTGATAGCAACAGCATCAATCAGTCCTTTTAGGAATTGTTCTAGCCAGTTTTATAGTAGAGAGGTGGATTCTGCTACTTTCACCAGTCTACTAAAAATCTAAATAAGTTCAAAAACTGAGAAAAGGAAAAAAATAGAGAAAAAAGTAACAATTCCCCTAAGATCCCTGGAAGTATTCATGGTCAGATTGGATGGGGGTCTGGAAAGCTGATCTAGTGAGTAGCACCCTGCCTTCAGCAGGAGTTTGGAAGTAGAAGATCTTTAAGGCCCCTTCCAACCCAAACCATTCTATGATTCTATRATTTCTTGCAGTTCAACATCAATGCAGAAGACAAATGAGCTAAGTTTTTGTTCTGTGAGATATCTTTAAACCTTAGATGTTTCAACTGTTAATATTAAAATACATCTTGAACATTTAATTTTAAAAAATGTATTACATTTTAGGGAGTAGCTAAGTTGTTTTTAAAATGAAGTCAATGTCTCCAGGAATTTCAGTATTATCACATTCGAATCACTTAATATGACAAAATATTGTACTACAGTCTTTTTCATGTCTTAATCTTCTGTCACATTTTAGACTCTACATAATTCTCTGTAGAACTGGTGAAGGAAAACATTTTCAAATGAATAGACCTAATACTGTGGTAGTTTGGATCACGTTATGAGCTTTATCACACTACACTGGAATACCTTAATATTGTACTGTTTTAAAATACAACCATTGTATTGTAAAAATCTTTGGGATTTAGTAATCCAGTATTTGTCCCAAAACTCAAATGTTTGGCATAAATTTATGTATTTGTACTGTAGTGTCCATGTACTGGACATTGTCCAACCTAATTAATTTAAAGACAGACAAAATAAGGTAGTTCCAACAGTTAATAAAAGTTTTAGAATATTAATTAAAATGTTTTTTATTGTTTTGAAGAAATGATGGATTAAAAAAAAATCAAAACCACATGCAGTTATCATTTTCTTCATCTTCATCCTTTACTACCACAAGCACCAGCTGTTTTTCCAATTTTTTGAGTAATTAATAAAAAATGTGGTAATGATCAAATTCACTGAACTCAACTTACCTCAACAAAAATCTGGAATTAATATTCAAACTCTTACGTAATTTCAAAACAGAAATATGTGTGATCAAAGAAGTCTTAACTGTTATCTCAAAGCTATTATGCCACATATGATAGACACATTACAAGGTACAAGTAGCAGAAAAATTATACCATTCATAATAGACAATTCTTGGTATTAACTTGGTATATTTAGTTAATTTTAAAGTGTTTTGTAACCCAACATTTAAAAGCAGGCACAAACTTATACTTCCAGAATTTCTTTTTAATTTATCTATGTTTGATAAGTGATTCACAAGCTATACTTCATGCAAAACTCTTAGTGGACTCAATCAAATAGTCTACATTTCTACAGTTTTTTAAGTACCACATGTAAGTTAAACCAAGCTTGACATTTTTGACTCAAGTTTACAACCTTTAATTGGAGAAGTGTTGATGAGTTCAGTGTGCACATTGCAGGGGCTTTTCATTAGGAAATTAAACTTCACTGCAGTTTTGCATAATCTGAATTTTAGTCTGTATGAGACTCAGTAAAAATTCAGTATGATCTGGTCTACTTATTATAATAATTTTCAGAGCTGTTTGTGATTAAACATATCCTGATGTGAACTTTGTAATTCTTCTGATAGCGTTATCATGATAAGAAATGGGAAAGGATATTGTACTGCCCAAATTAAGGTATTGATTTCTACCACAGCTAAAAACAGAAAAGTGGAAATAATTAAATSTATGCACACACACAAAAAATGCATGCAAAAAGTTATTTGGTTTACTTTTCATTAAACCAGCCATACTTTATCACTGGGAAACATGTTATTTAATAGAGGGATATTCAGAAAGATTAGAAATGGTTTTAGATTTTTTTTAACAGTTCACAAACAGGGATTTCTTTATCCTCCTAAAACAGCAGCAGTAAGGTGAATTCAAATTTTGRTAACACAGTGAATTCATTAGTGCACAAGCAGTGTACTTGTATCCTTGAAATGATTGATGGGTATTGTCATTTATGTCCAATAGAAAATAATACTTTTTCAAAGAAAATACTGTGCAACCTGATCTCATGGTGTAAAAAGAGACATGGACAATATTTTCCACTACTGTAGAATACATCACTGGAGAATTCTGTAACTGTTTACCTTTTTGCTTATTCTTCATTTATCCTCCTGAGTTATCAATTTCATATAGAATCAAACTTTTATTTTAGGTAGCTGGCAAACCATGGATATTTTTTTGACATTGCTTAAGAAAATAGCAAATACAAATAAACACCCCTCCCCCCAATCAAAAACAACAAACCACATTCTCACTGTTTCAAGATATCAAGGGCTGCTTAACAGACATATGTTAAAAAAAATGCTGATGCTCTACTTTTACAGTGTGATTGCTATAATCAGAAAGCAAAAGCAGCTCAGGTATTACAGTAGTAAAGATTACATGAAAATACCGGAAGACAAATAATCTGTCCCTCACAAGAGTTTACTCCAAAGATTGAATTAGTATTTGGCTTCAATCATTGGCAGTTTTCAGGCTGGGACTCTAAAGACATGGGTTTCTGCTCCTGGTCACTGAACATACTTAGCAATCTGAGAGACAGCCAAAATGAGGAAATCTTCAGCATAACTGCAATTACAGTAGTTAATAGAGCAAAGAAGTACAAGTGAGATTTGACAGAGCTCTAAAGAGCAGTGGGTGCAGCACCAGTGAAACTAATGGAATCAAGGCAMTTTATAAAATGTTTACTACAGTCTGACATGGAGACATTGCCTAGGCTGTCTCCTCTTCCTACACCAGTACTTTTCTGTATATACACTGTGCTTTGACCATTTTGCAGTAGTTCCACAATCAGGAACTGCAGATGCCTACACTTGATGTTTGCCAAAAATATTTTGTGAATTAATATTTCATGAGTAAATGTTTTGTTAGTTTTTATGAAAGAATTATTTTATGAGTAAAATAACTAGTTTTACCCCAGCTGCTAGAGCGCTTGAGCTCATAGCTGTAATACACACTTCAGACACTCAAATTTTTGGCAGTGAAGTAATATTCTGTCTAAATACATACACATTCTGAAAACATCCACCAGCAACAGGGACTCTCCAAATGACACTGTCAAAATTAGGCTGACTCTGTCTCTTAAATTTCTTATATGATTTTGACTACAATTCATACATTTGAGCAGGAAATGTRTTTGCACTGCATGACATCCCTGTTACTTACAAAAAGAAAACCAAGTGCATGCAATGACATTCTCTTTAAGAGCATCCTGYAGTTATTAGGTTGCTATACTAGAAAACCTATGATAGTTACATGTTAAGCAGCATTAAATTAGGATTTGAACTGCATATTTCAAATATACATATTTGGTTATGTTTTTGTAACAGGAGTAGTATCAAATAAACATGCCTACTTCAGCTAGATAGATGAGTAATTTGTTGAATTCATTCTTGAAAGACTTAAAAAGATGATACATATTAAAGATCTATGGAAGCATGTACCTTGTCTTTGAAGCATAAATTTTCCAAAGTCTTTTCCATGTATATCACCTTGATAGGTAAAAACACCTCTTTCAAGGCCTGAGGACACCTAGAATATGTTGAAACATAAAAAAAAAAATGAAATGAATAAATAACAATATTTAGCCCTTTTTTTTTTCTGACTTAGAATAGATAAAAGTGGAGCCCAGATTTTCACTTTTAGCCTTAAAAAGATTAGTGCATTTTCTATGCTTATAAAATGTATTTTTTTTTTAAAGTTTGAAACCATATTAAACACAGTTTCAAATTAACACCTGGAATGATTCTAAAATATCTGATGTATATTTGCTGAATTGAAATTCTTGTAGTTCCATAGTCATAATTGAATTAGTATGCAGATAAAGAAGACTGCTGAATTGTCAGAATCAAAATTATTTCCCATATAAAGTAACAGGAGGCAGAAAGAAGAAATGCAAAAAGTAAAAAGAATGCTGTTTTWCTTCAAGATCAGGTGTACTTTTATTACAGTGATCTATTTACGAAACCATAAAAGGGCAATATTTCCAAAGCTAAAATTCCTACTCCCATCTAAGGAAACAAGGCAAAAACATGGCAAAATATGCTGATTCACTCCCCCTCCCCTTTCATAAACTAAAAAGTCTAATCAGAGTACAGCTGATAGAAGGGTGTATACATATTTTTGAAAGAAAAAGGTAATCCARTCTCTACACTGACATCCAGAGTAATGGATTATGTATTTGCAATATACAAAATGGACAGTTACAATGATAATCACAAATTACTTCAGAATTTAATCTCAGCAATCTTTATCCATGGCAAGCTGGCTACTTACATAACCATCTAGTGCCCAGTGGTCGTTTTCAAACTTGCTTACGAAAATTTCACTGGGTCCTTTAATTTGAAAAACTTTCAAGAGTAAATGGGCTTCTTCTTTCTTGTAAACACCTATTAAAATAAAGAAGGCATGCCTTGAAAAAAAAATTTCAACAAGTTTGTCCAAATATCCTTTTWAATCGAAGTGTATTGATTTAGAACTAAAAGAGGTTGTAGGAAACATTCTTTAATAACAGAATTTCATAACATGGAAATTCTCAACATTTAAAGTATTGTAATGGCTGGTTCTTATTTAACTCATCATATTTGATAACAGCATGCAAAGACAGGTTTGTACTGTTTAGTTTTATACATAACAGTTGTCTTTTTATACAGTATTTCAATAATTCTGAATACAGATAGAACTCCTTGCCTTGAAATTCTTTGAACTGGAAACAAATGGATTTTACTGACATCACAATAGTATATTTCTACAGTAGATATCAGTAGTACAGTGAAAGAAAATTCCTATTTGGGAACGAACTGCTGCACTTCTGTCTGAGGTCTTGACCTTAAAAGACAGTGATAGCTGATAATGTTTTCAACATAACTGTGATGAAAGGCTAAATCTGACCTTCACAGTTAGATCTGCAGAAAAGAATGCATGATGTTGATTACAAAGTATGCATATTTTATAAAGTTATTTAATTATCTGTGCCTATTTTATGCTGTGYCTTTATTAATACCACATTGTTTTAAGGCAGATATTAATCACCATTCATAAATTGAGCATTCAGTGGTATAGCTCTTAATATGCTTGTATAAACTTTGTCTGCCACTTCACTATCTCCTGTGAGTTCAACACATCACTGCTACCCAACAGTCTGAGATGAATAAACCCTACCTCAATACCTATTTGAAATACAACAGCTTAAATAGCTGGATGATAGCAYATGAAGTGACACAATACTGTGCAGACCATCATGTTAAGACCTTTCTTTTTGCCAAAGAAAATTATTTTTAGTGAAAGTATGAACTTTTTTTGTTTCATTTTCCAGTTGGATGAAAATGCATCAAAACTGAACAATTGGAAAAAAAAAACAAACAAATAAAAGAACAGCATCTTAAACACCAAATTCTGAACCTACCTGATAGTTTGAGTTGTATRTTGGATGCCTCAATGAATGTGGCATTCACTTTGCTGCTTGTAGTATTGAACCAATCAACAGTGAGAGTTGCAGGCTGTCTTTTTCCTAAATATTCATAAAACCCTTTCCAYAGTGAATTTATAAAAAACACGTCTGAAGGAACTAGATAAAAGTGAAGGGGAAAAAAAAAAAAAAAACAAAGGAAGACGTAAACTACAATGAAGTAACAAATTTTCTAGCCATACTTATATTCTTCTTTTTTTTTTTTGACAACCAATCCACTGGTCTAGGAGGTATTGAGCAAAAATTTTACAATAAAGACAATAAAACTAATGACCTTTCCACACAATTGCCTGTAACATATTCCACCKGTCCGTAACAGTATTATTCTTAAATAAGCTCACATTTTATACCTTGTGTGATTCAGTGAATGTCCTCAAGACTATGAAAAATAATAGACTACTCCCCWAAAACCCTGTACCTTTAAGGTATGAGGAATTAAGAAGGATAATAATATTCTGAAAACAGAGATTCCTGGAAGGAAACACTTAGGCCATCCCTTTTGTTTCATTAATCCATTGAGGCAGTGCTGTGTGTGATTTTCAGATGAGTATCAACTGAATATCAGCTGAATTGACTGAATTCCAGGCACAGTTCTATAATTTTTTAAGACTTTTACAGTTTTCCTCCATACAATATTACTGCACCTTTGAACAGTGAAGTTGTCAAACAACAAAACTTTTCTTTTTTGAATTTAAAATAAATTAATCAGTTCATTCTCAGCAAATGCAGTTTGAACTGTTTGAAGTAAAAATCCTACAAAATGAAGGAAGTAAAAATCCTACAAAATCCTACAATTATTGGAAGAAGCACATGTATTTTGATTATTTATTTGATATTATTGGTATCTTTCATCTACACAGAAATAAAAATTATTTAGATATTAAATGTTGCATTTTAAATTGTACAACCAATATCTATGTCATATCTTGACAAAATGACAGCCCCAGCAATTATTAAAATTCACCCCTACTACCCATGACCACTAAAAATGATACTTTCTAAGTACCTAAAGACTGACATTAGAATTGTTTCACACTCTTCTAATGAAAACCTTAAATAGCTGGATTGGTTTTTTTTTTTTTTTTTTTTTTTTTGCATTTTGTCATACTCTGAGCACATATAAAGGCAGCTGTCCTTACTGAAGGAAATGTATTGGTGCAGGTATTCTCTCTATGCATTTTGAATAAATTCCATGGATATTTCCTACTCTACATAATGACTTATTGCAAAAATGAATAAAAAAGAAACCCAGGGCAATAATGTCTGACATGCAATATATCTGAAAATCAGAGAGCTGATTAATTGTTGACTAAAGGATAAATAACTTCTTCCAATTCCAACATGAAGTAGTGCAAAAGTTGCAAGCAACTGTTCAAGCTCCATGTGGAATGATTTGAAAACATCATTAGTATGCTATTATATGGTTCAATCAGCGAATTCCAAATCAGCAGAGACCTGTTAAAAAGCTTTGAGTATAACAGCTTTGAAGACTGGAAGTGCTCTATTTCCAAAGTAAAAGTCAGTGGGACTTTACACAAGGTAACCTCAATTTACTAACAAAAATCTGAAGCATTATATTTCAATTGATATGTCACAGTCCTTATAATTTGTACAATTTCTGCAAATACATACATCTGTAAAGGGTTTCTCATTTTTTGGCTACAATAGTGACATAGCATAAATTTGAAACTTGGTATTTAAAAAAAATTGCAATTATTTTTGTCTATGTCTTTAATCAAATTTGCATGTCAGACAAATTCTCATGAAGGTGAACATCTAGTAGTAATGGTATGAACCAAATAGGTGAAATGTAAGACTTTTATAACAGAACAGACTCCATACTTTCAACTACTACTTTCAGTAGTAGTTTCTCTAACCACTCTATCAATAAGAGCTGTTAAGCTTTGCAAAATAGTACCATTAACTCAGTATTTACAGAATTTTCACTCACTGCAGATGAAGAGAATCAGCAAGGGRAAAAAAAATTGTATTACTGCTTCCCCAGTCCTGGTTTTTCTTTTTTTTTTTAAACATCAAAATGCAAGTGGCACAATCCCCAGGGATGCTGCTTTGGAGAGACTCTGAGACRATTGTGCTGAACCCTTACAAGGTCCCTGCCTTTCCCACCCACTGTGGGCAAGTGCAAAATGAGAAAAATGAACTGGCTGTTAGCATTCCAGTAYTGCACTGACTGCACTGATTGTTCTCTGAATATGACAACTGGGAAAATCCATGRCTACTCATTAAAACAGCTTCCTAACTATTTTTGTGAAGACTATACAAAGCATGAGAACCATGGAAACCAAACAGAGTAGTACAGTTCTTAATTCTCATACGGATATTGTAAGAATTCTCTAGGTGCAATTTAGACTCAATCATGCAAAAAAGTTTACTATTGTTTATGAAGACATTAACTGGCAAAATAAACMCCAAATAATAAATATAACCTGCATTCAGTTGCCTAAGGCAAAAAAACAGAGCATGAATCTATTCTGTTACGAAAACTCTAGTGAACCCATTTAAGCCTAATTCTGTTCAAAATACAGATAGCAGCAAATCAAATTGTATCAAGAGTCAAACAACATAATGGACTTCCAAAACCCATAATGTTCTATCCTGAAGAGAATTACCAATTTTAAAAGATATAGTAATAGGGCAGAGTTGTTTTTGAAAACTGCTTAAAACTTTTTCTTCTTAATGACTGTCACTTGTTATAGTTTCACTTCTCTGCTTACTATTATTGGCACATTCAATCACAGCATTTTTTTTAGTAGCTTTAAAGTAGTACTTATCAAAACTAGTTATAAGGGACATCATATTGTGTGGATTGATACTGATACTCTGCATAGTGAATGTATTTGGAGACTAGGTCTAGATTTTCACTTGGCATTGAAACTTCAAAACCTGTGTGGTAGCAGATTAATGCATACCTTAGGTGTTTGGTGAGGTGACGCCTCCAATAAATGAAGACTTGTATATTAATTATAATGAATGAACATCATATCCTGCTTTATTGTATGTGGAAGTAATGCATTTCAGAAGAACTCATTTATGGATTCAACTGACACTTTCACTAATAAAYTCTCCAGGAAGGTTAATTATCAGCAGAAATACCTTTTTATCCTGTCTACTCTAATAGTCCTTCTGTGAACTGCCATGAGTGTGAACCATTAATCTTATTTTCCCTGCAGCTTTGCTAAAAATCAAAATATAGAATTGCAAGCTCATTTATGTGATGACAACTCTACTCACTGTTATATTGGCCAGTAAAAAAAAAATTAGGACTTTCATTTTCTGAATGAGGATTTCTTAGATGCATTTGTCTATTTTGTCACTGGCAGGAGGAATAGGTTTGCTGCATACACGTTCAGGAGGTGCCTTAGAAAAGCAGCAGTTATGTTTGCCTGCCTTGCCACCTGCCTGGTCATCCACACAGTTTTGGAAACTATTTTGGAGTACATGGAGAATTTCTGTGAAATRATGGCCAAGAATATTTCCTGGTTTTGGGGTGGGCTTTTAATACTTCTTACAACACTTGCAATGTAAAGGGCAGAATTCTGACTGAACAAATCCCTGCAATTATAGTACACACTCATTATAAGGCTCTCCATTATAGCAATCTCTCTGATATAAAACTACATCGAAGCTGAGGTTTTTGTATATACACTTGTTTTGTTTGTTTGAGAARGGATTTTTTGCATTTCACAAAACTGGCACTATCGAAAGTTTTTTTTAAAAGTTGTTTGCGAAAGAATTTCATAGAATAGGTTTCACATGTCACCTGTTATTACAAAAAAAAAACTCAGCATTTATATTCCTTGGAAACTAGTACCAAATACTTAACTAAAATATTGAAAATAGTTTTATTATCCATAACAATCTTGGGTGTAAATCAATTTAATTTATTTAGATCTAAAGCTTTTCTTGTATACAAACCTGGAGTTTTAGTTATTGTTTCATTAACTTCTCTCACTCCTTTACCTACAAGTAAAAAGACAAATTATCATTTTCATGAACATATTTGTGTGGGTTTTGTTTGTTTATTTATGTTTTTTTTTTTAAATAGAATGTTAAAACAATACCTGTTGGATGCAATCATCTCTTATCCAATAAAGTCATATTTAAAACAGAAATAATTCATTTTGAATACTTCACATGTTTAAACCTATCCACTTGCACAATAATATCAGTAAATAATTTAGGTAAACATTTTTACTGTGGAAAGTTGTCTGGTTAGCTAAGTATCTCATACATTTAGGTCTAAAATTTTTATATCAGTCCCAGTGCTATAAAAGAGAGCCTTATAGAGGGGACAAATACTATATCTAATTATGAATACTAGTATATTAAATACAGTAAAAATTGTGTTAAGAAAGACAGATGCATTTATGATACAAACCAGTGAGAGCCAGATAGCTCGATCCRTATAACAGGGTCAGATGTCATGGGAAAGGATCACAATTTGTGAATTACAAAGGTGTAATTTGCTATATTTCTTGTACACTTAGCAAAGTTTTGTCCATCGATCCAGAAGAAGTTCTGGACTCATCATTTGCCATATTGGAAAGGATAATGCCCCACTGGAAGATTTGGTCTTGCATACTGTTGTTTTTTTTTTTTTTTTTTTTTTTCTCTTTAGGAGCAGAAATTCACTAATTAGACAGATCAAGTGCTAAGAAAGCACAAAAAGTGTAGGACACTCAATGAGAATTACACATAAAGACTGTAACCCAATTAAAAACATCCCTTCTTATAGAAACCTTTACTGTATTTTATCTTCAATAAATAAAAACACACAAACAAAAGATCATTCATCTCAATTACTTATACAGTACCTACAAAAAAATCAWCCTTTAGGACACAGAATAAAGATAAATTCTGATATGTAGATCATATGACAATGATGAATCAATGAAGACTGCCCTSCCATTAAAGAAAAATAAATATTGCTTAAACAGCAAAACTATTCAGCATACTGATATAATAGAATAAAAAAGCAAACTAGAGTTAACTGCAAATAAACTTTCCCATTGCATCTGACTACTTTTCTTTCATTAGTATTCTAAATATAATTTTAATTTTATTTTTCTGAATTGAGAAGTAATAGCCACATTAATTTGCATGTGAAGAGCAAATTCAGACCTCGTAACTATATACTTAGGTCTGCTCTAGAAAACGATATAATAGTTACATCCATATAAAAGTGGAATCTAGCATAGATTTTTTTTCTTACTCAATTGCTAATTTTTATTTAGAAGATTTCCTTAGACAAAACACATACCTGCAGGAATCTAAAAGCTAGGATATTACTATAAAATAGATATTTTTGTTCTTAGAGAAAATCATACATTAAGCACTGAATACACTGAAATACTATTATAACAGTGCAATAAATATAAATGCAGTTAAAAGTACTTTATATTGTTTAGGTTTTGTTTGCTGTTGTTAGGGGTAAACGTGTACGTGTGCCTGTGCATTTACACACACATATCCCCTTGTCTTCCTCCATGAGTTCTAGATGTGATGCTCACTTTGATTTCTTCACTTTTTCTTCCATAGAGCAAAAGTTGTTTTGTCATGGGTGACGTTAAATAGTAAGTGGAAAAAATTAATCCTATTACATAAAATAAAAATGTCAGGAAAAATCAATTCAAACCAAGTAGGATCCAAAAAAATCGTCTGACTTACTTTTACAAATAGGTGATTTTCCTGTCCATTTCATATCTGGTTTACATGTCCGATGCTCTGATCCACCAGCAAGAAAAAATCCTGGCTGACAGGTATACACCAAAGTATACCCTAAAGTAGGAAGATCTATTGCTTTCACATCCACATGTGCCGGTGTTTCTGGCTGCCTGCAAGCATGAGCTGCAAAGGGGTTTTGAGAGTTAGAAAACATGGTGGTAAGCAGTTTTCGTAGGATTAGAGTATGCAATTTGAAATAAATTCATGACAGCTCTGGATAGCTTTTAGCAATGTCAAGTAGCTATTACTTGTGAAAGTAACACTCAGAGTGTATAGTTACATTATTGTGGGATGAAAATGATACTATCACATATTTTTAAAGAATATATCAAAATGAAATCACGATAGCAATCAGAAAAAGATTTAAAATGAGGGGAAGCACATGCCATTGTACATGGTGCAATGATTGRGCCTGTGAATTATTGCACTGTCACAGCTTCAAGCATCACTTCCCCTCTGTGTTCTGAAAATTAGAGTAGTTACTGTGATAAATAAATGCATTTCAATTGAAATAAAAGTTCCACGAGAATGTTTTGTCATAGGACATTGACTATAACAGATATGGTTACTCAGTATGCTTCTTTCTCTGTGCCACACGGTGTTCATTTATAACCCAAAGATATGTAAAACAGGATAAGAATCTAAGGTCATTGTAATGAATTGCTTTTAGCTTAGGTCAGTGTATTTTAATACAATAGTTATTTGAGTCCTCCAACTCACACAGAGAGCTATAAGAATACTAATATTTTCCAGAATTATGCAGAGCCCAGAAAAGATGAATTTTACTGAGTTCTAGGTTATGATTCACAAAATACTGGCCAAAAAAAGAGTTCCATGCATATTTCAGGTCACTTTCTGTTCTTTATTGATCCAATACACACACACACACACACAAAATCCTAGCTTAAATTAAAGTAGCTAATGCAATAGGTTAACAAGGTCAGATTTTTTTTTTTTTTTAATAGAACTGATAAAATTTTTGTGAACTTCATTTAAAAAAATCTGAAAAATCTTCCTTCAAATTAATATCCCAAATACATATTTGTCCTTCAAGTAGGAAACAACAACAAAAAGGTTTAAAATCTGTTTTAAATAAAGCCTCCCATCGTTGTAAATAATTTGCTATGAATTTCCACATGTATCACTTTGTAACTCTTAAAATTGCACACTCTTCTAAGTCGTTAGAATAGAACCCAGACTTACGAATGCATTCAGACTGTATGCCACTCCAAGTCAAGTTAGCAAGACAAGAACGGGTGGTAGATCCCTGAATATGATAACCTTTTCTGCATCTGAAATAGACTGTGCTCCCAACCTAAGGATCAAACCAGAATGTTAGAGAGAAGTATCCATCATATGTAGTCAGTTATCAAGACAGTGACAATCATACAGATTTTTTWAAAAAATAAAAATGTCTGCTTTTTATAATTTCTAGAGTTAAACTTTTTTATTTTAATATGATTAAATGGTTGAGTAATTGATTCTTTTGCAACCTTATTTAAAAGCAATATGTGGAAAAATATCGGCAAGGGTGTTCACGCGGAAAAGAATAACACTCATAAATTTCTGCTGTTTAGTTTGTCAGTGTGAGAAGCAAATTAAATGTCTGAGATGCCTCTCTTTCCTGTACATCACTGCATATATTTCAATAGAACTTGACCGTAAAGTCTCTTTCAAAGTTTTTTCATTGTGTGATTTGACTAAAAATGGGGGATTTTAGAGGGAAAAGTGAAAAACTAGGAAGAATTGTTTCATCTACAAATAAATTCACAAGAGAAAACTCTGGGCAACAACTTCTTACACTGCATTTGTTACTATTAACTTTTATTTGAGATGTTCAACTAGCAGAGTAAAGTTCCAGAAAGCCTGGTGGTCAATTATCTTATGACCTTCCTCAGAAGAAAAGATAGAATAACTGAGAAAATGCTCTTCAGAGTTCCACTGGGAATAGAAATGCATGAGAATTATATACAAAATTGCTGGTGACGAGGAATTTTCTTAAGAGATGAGAGAGATTGTGTGGAGAGTTCTAATAAAATTAACTTATTGATGGTATTGACAAAATAACCAGAATGCAAATCCAAGACAAGTTATTTAAAGATGTAGGGCTAATCAGCAAACATTGCTTTTGTTTCGGATAAAGCATCTTGACAATAATAAAAAAAATCAATAAAATTTACAATATTAGAAATTATATTACTTCAATAAGATCAAGTAATAATTAATTACTTTAATTTTCAAGTATATCATACAAATTGTGTAAATTGCAAATGAGTAGTGGTCAGTGTGTATTAGTAAGAGCTTGCATTTACAGAAAGGCAGATAGCTCTGCACTGCAAATGTCATGGAAGGACTTCAACAGAAATTAAAAATTAGTAACTTCAAAAGTAGCTGTCTGCTTTACTCAATTAAATAAAACCTGCTTATCGTGAGAGATGTTTAGCAAATGCACAGCATTTCTCCCTGAAGTAGCTTTGGAAAATCAAWGTTGTTTTTAAAGGTTGTATTACTGATATAGGTTTGCAAATTTATGTCTCTAACTATTTTTAAATATATTATTCTCTCTATCCTGCCAAGGACACGCAGCATGTCTTTAGTAGGGAGTAGAAGGGTATGTGGCTAGTCTTGAATCTAAGTCATCTTACTTGTGAAATTGCCAGTTCTGGTATCTGGCAGTAATTATGAGATGCAAATCTTTTCTTAGTGTCAAAAAGACCAAGCAAAAAGTAACATARGCTCAAGGTAGTTAAAGAGTTATACTGCTTTTTCGTTTTACTGGTAACAGTTAAAACTCTTTGTATAACACTCGGGTGAAAAACATTGGGGAATTTGTAAGTCACAGCACAGTGAAGCACAAAAGGCACAGAATGAATGGGGCAAGACAGGATGTTGGTAGAYAGAGCAAAACTCTTCAAAGATGTGCCTGCGATCACACTGTTGTATAATGAGGAAAGACTGCCCAAAATTGTTTTATAGAAGCTTGGCTATGTCACACAAACAGGAAGCCCACTAATGACATATGAAAAAAAACCAGAACAATCCAGTTCAGCAGCCATCAGAGAGTCTCCATGTTGTGGTGCCATAGAGTGTTCTGAGAGTGAAAGAACATGCTGGATAAGGACATTGTGGAACAGATGAACACTTATTATGGCCTCTAGAGGMGAATGGGAAAAGATAGTCTACAGGAATATGAACAGCAGACAGTAGAACAGTGACTTGGCCAGTACAATTGTTATTAAAGACAATTTGTGAGGCAGATGAAAGGGAAGGAAAAAAGACAACAGTCAGATACAGAATAAAATCAGGTGCAAAGATTAGAGTTGTTTTTGAAGAGAAAATGGAGACAGGTATAGGATCAAGATGAGGTATCAGAGAGGCAACTGCATCTCTTATTAGAAGCAGTACCACCTTAGGGGTAAGGCCACAGGAGGTGGCTCAGGGAGAATTGCCTCTGTATCTGTGAGCCAGGTGGGAGCAGAAGGTGAAGAAAAGAGCTGACAGCCATRGCAACAAAAGACAGAAAAATTGCAGGAGAGAGAGGGTATGGATAACCAGAGGAATTTATAAAAAAGACTTTTTGGAAAGCAGTTCTACTAACTTGGTCACAAGGGGCACATTGCCCTCGGCTCAGAAATAAGCAGCAAACCCAAACAGAACAGATTTTAAATTCCAATCACACATATTTGTACCTKAAAATCTGTCCACACAAAATTTATCAATCTATGTCATGACTGAGGTTTGGTCATTGCTCCGTCTACATTTATTTCCTCAGTCACTTTTCTGCCTGTCACTCGTTAAAACTAACAACCTGTGAGGAATTCAGAAATTATAGAAAAGATATTCATCACAGAGAACCTGGACACAACACAGAATAATTTTATCTTCTATGACTGAATAAAATATAACATGAATTTCTAATTTTKTAAAGCCACTTCTTGACTTTTTTGTCAAGGACTACACGGCCTTTGGATCACGCAGGTCTTAGGCTGTTAGGTATTTACTGACTATTCATCAATGTATGAAAGAATTATGGTCATAATGCAAGGTAATTATATCATGTCATATCATATTAAGTAATCAATTTATAAATAGCCCTCCCTACTGAAGTCTCCTAAAGGATTTAACACATGATATATTGCAGGGTTAGAAGTTTTTTCTTTAAGCTGCATGTTTTTAAAAAAAGCTTGGAATGAAGAATGAGTTTTTATTATTAAAATGGGGTGGAAATATCTMAAGGTTTCCATCAGACATTTAAGCCTACAGATAATTTTTCTTATTAAATTTCTYCAGTAATTATTAAACCCATTTTCATTTTATAAAGGYAATAAATAATAATTAAAAAATTACCTCATAGCCTCTGGAACTATTTTGTATTCCAAAATGTGGAGTACCAGGGTCTGTACACGTATTGTGAGCTGGATCTAATGCAAAATGTGAAACACAACATATATTATTATGGCATGGAAAGAATACTCTAAAACTTTTCAAAGATTAAATAATTTCATCAATGTCTAGTGATGACAAGAATTGAATTTTTAATGTAATGTGTGCATTTCTACATATTACWCTAGTATTTCCAACTAAATTTCCAAGTATATCATAGCAATCTTTTTCAGTACATTGTCATTCTAAAATTATTTTTGCAGGTATTTCTGGTAGTGCAGACTTTACAGCTAGGATTGCATTAACTTTTAGCAATCTTATCCTTTAAATCCCTTTGAACCCATAGTATATTTCACTATTTACAATGCAGCTGGAATTTACAGAGAAATCTTTAGAAATCTTTATCTTCTCTTAATTTCAAGTTAACAACTTAAGGGATTTTTATAAAACCCTCCCCCTAAAATAAATTTAAAAAACAAAACCTTTCAAACTATAAAAACCCCCACAAACCTAAGAAAAACCCAAACTCATAGCCAGCCTGCATCATCATAGCAACTAAAATACCTTTTATTTTTGTATAGGTTTTTCTATACCACCAAGAAAAAGAATTGTAATGGAGTGCTACCTCAGTTGTTGCTGGAGAATGACATTCCCTTCATGCAAAAAGCACATGCCAACGGAGTAAAACTGATTATCATTATTGTTTTTTAAATTATTTTATATTATATGTATTATTAAATTATATATTATTACATTGTATATTATAATATATATTATTATATCTTGTAATTATAATTATTATTCAGCTTCATGAGACTAATTTAAAGCAGCCTGAAATTATTTTTGTTTCAGTAATGCTCATATTTTGATGATGGTGGCTTTGGGGTTACCAGACATATCCACCAGTTACACAGCACAGAACTTGATCCAGTGGATTTTTCTATAATATGGGATTCTCTCTTGGCAGCTGAGTCTGCTTTGTGCTGTCTCTGAATTATAAAGAAGACAGCTTGGCACTGTATTTTAYCTGTAACAATTTTTAGTTTTCTGTAGAGCAAAAATATAACCTATCACTTACAATAATGTGATATTTCACTCTTGGCCAAATCCCATTTTCAATATTGACCATCAGTAGAGCATAAAAATTCAACTGGACTGACATTTACCAAAGGCTTCAAAAGTTAGGTGGATATTGACCTAACATGCAAGAATATAAAGCAAACATGCTTCTGACCTTGAGCTGCTTGAACAGCTCAAGAACTTTTTACAAGTTACCAATACCTGGAATGCTATTTCTAATAATAGACAAATGAAGCTGAATTGACTTTTTAAGATAGGTTTGATCTGAAGAACCCAAAGGAAGACTTCTCAGAATATTCTGAGGAAATCTTTGCTATCCATGAAATAGAAAACTTGCACTATATGGTATTTACACGTAGATCTAGGTATTATTCATCRCTCTTAACTTTCAAATTGCCTAGAAATTTTATCTGTAAATATGTTAGATGATCTAATATTTTCCTTTTGCAATAGCATAAAAATTATGATGTAAAAGAAAGCCTTGTATCTTTGATGCACTACTTTCTATGTGATTCTATATTATACTATGTAAAATATAAACAGAAATGTCATTACTACATTTTCAAATTTTATTCATCACAGCAGACTTAAAATTTAGATTTTTTTAAGCCTTCTTGCCTCTGTAACAAAATATAAGTGTACRATAATTGCCCAGTTTGAAAAAAACTATGGACAGAAAAAGTTTTGAATTCAAACAAAATAATTCTGTTGACTCTTAAGTCTTCATTTAAATATACAGAGTTCTTTCATAATCATGATTATGACTTTTTCCCAGAGTGCCCACCCCAGCTCTTTCACTCAGCTAATATCTCAGCCACCACAAAATATATAAACGGCCTGCAATCTACATCTCGATATGTTTGTTTGGAAATATAAAAGAGAATTTTCTTATTATAAAATCAAAATCWTTTTCTCTAGCAAGTCACTCCAAGTGGGATCAAATTCTGATGTTCACTGGGAGTCAAACGTGTCCAGTTTCTTTAATCTGATTATGATGCTAAAAGCCTACCAGTTGCACAACAGTCGTTGAGAAACTGAACATATTTGGAAATTCATCAGAATTTCAAAAGATCAGAGATGTACAAGCCACGTTCACAAAGTCCAAAACACTTTTTGATTTAGGATTGATTCTGAAAAACACATTTAACTCTCCAGTGACAAAATCTGGTCTTTAATCTGCCATAGTCTTCTGCATAGAATCTAAGAGATTCTAAAAATAGATGGAACAAATTTATGCACTTGCACATATTGACATTCTGCATTTCCAGCAGACAGGCAATCATGYAAATTTACAAATGACTTGATATGTGATTGTGTTTATCCTAAAGCTTTTATACTCAAAATATAACCTTATTTAACAAGTTCTTTTTATATTACACAGACATTTTCTATATTTGGATAGCTAATTGCTGGATTATGATAGTGTAATAGTTTATCAAGAATATTCTCAGCAGAAAATGCATTAGTGGAAGTTATTACCAATGCATGTTGGCTGAATTCCACTCCAAGTACCATCTGCTTGACAGAATCTTCTCGAAGAGCCTATCAGAATAAAAGGGGGTCTGCACTGAAAGCTGACTTCAGATCTATAGGTGAAACTTTTTCCATTGAGGCGTCCTTCTGCTGGAGTACCAGGATCACCACAAAACACAGCTGATACATAAAAATGGAAAGAAAAATGGGATATTAAAAAATGTGCAACTGTGCATGCTTTAACCTGAAGTATTCCCCATTGTTTTGTGTTCAAGTCAGGCATASTAAATATGAGTGCAAATGCTATGTTTGTTTATCTGTATAGAATTGTAGCACYGCTAAATTCTTGACAGCAATTTAAAATTAGTTGTCACTGTTATAGGTATTGTAAGCATCAAACTAAACCTGAAAAAGTAGACCTTTTAATTGAGATACTTAAATGTTCATTAGATTTGGATGACAAAACAATACCAAAGTAGACAATGCTATATTGCAATGCTTCAAAATAAAACTATTTTTCACATCTGACACTCTCAGATGAGTAGGATGGAATTTTTTTCCCCTAACTAGATAAAAGGAGAAATGGTTATCAGGGTCCTGACAAAATTTCAAGCACTCAAAGACTTGAGTTGACAAATTTAGAAAATGCTGAAAAACAAATACAAGCAAGATATGAGGGTATGTACTCACCTTTAGAAAGAAAAAATTGTTTAGAAAGGCAATGAGCTAGGAACTTAAGGGTTAGCATCCTTGTTTTCATCTGTTAATGGWAATAGAAACCAGGAAGGACAAAAAGGAAAAGTATAAGGGAAAATTCAGAAAATCCAAGAGKATTACCAGTAAGGCAAATGGTGCTGGGTCCAATTAGATAACAAGATATGGAGGAGACTTTTGGGGAAAGGAAGAAGACCRTGACCTTTAATAGGCACAGCCACTCAAATTTCATAACAAAGTAAGCTTTTTGGTACAAACAGGGAGAATCCTGCAGTAATTCATATATTACCTGATTTAGCTGAGTCCTTTTTAAATTGTGATTCTGTGACTGTGGCCCGAGACAACTGATGGCAGCTTTGGTGAAGCCCAACACAACCGTACCCTGAAAACTTACGCAAACATTGTGGGATGTCTCCCCGCCAGACTCCTCTGCCTTCACAGGAGAGAATAGCTGTGTTAGACAGCTGATAGCCCTCAGCACAGCTGTAACTCACACTGGCACCCCAGCGATAATCAGATCCTTCCACTTTCCCATACAGCACTGCTGGAGGTGGGCCACAAGTAATAGCTGTGCCAGGAAAGAAAAGTTATAATTTCAAGAATTTACAGGGTTTAGGAATATGCAGTATAACCTACACTTATACATTTGAAACCAAAAAAAGGTATTTTGGGCTATGGTTCAATGAAGGACACCTGTGTTGACAAAGCAGTCTGTAATAGAGAGAAAACTAATTTAAATACAAAAATATAAACTTTGRGTTTAAGTAGTCCTTGAGTGCTGCCAGAAGCCAAAAGAGTACATAGCCTACCTAGTTTTTAATTTTTCCAGACATATTCATTATTGATTACTTTAGGCAACATGTTACTGAACTAGGTAAAGGTTTCCAATAAAATTGTTTCTTTCRATAAATAAATTTCTATGATTCTACATTTCTAAATATTCTCATTTTCTTTTAATCTAATTTTGCAGCACTATTTAATCTGACTTTGCTCATTCACCTGCTCATTTTCTAAGGCTCTCCACACACAATCGTAATTAACTTTATTGTTAATTAGGGACTAAGAAATTATTCTGATGTTTTCCACCTTCTGATAAGAGTGCCCAAAATGATGAAACCTGGAATGACCAAGTTTACATTTCCATATAATTTCTTTTAACAAAGAGCACAACCATAAAATCACTCAGCCAGTAATTGTCACAACAGTAAAAGCAGTCAGTTGAATACATATGCCAGAATTTAATTAGCAGGCTAGACTTAGACATCACAATGAGGTGGTGCTAGGTGAGTTGGCAGCCTAGGTATTTTATAAGCAGAAGATGCCCTAGACTGTTAAATTTACTCCCTAGGCTGCTGAAGTAGTGTTAACAATTTTCACCAGGCTGCCTTATTTGTCTTTCAGCCTCATCTCCACTATGACCTTCCTGCTAGCATTTGTAATTAGCTATTTGTGAAGCATATTTTTGGCTATTTATGATGACTACACTACTGCAACAAGGGACTCTTACAGAAAGCTTGGTTTGCAGAATCCTGTTACACAATTTTGTCCATCTAATCTAAGAGAAATGGGCCCAAAAAGGAAAATGGGTACTTCATTCATATTGTGGTAAGCTGAGCATTCTGACAATCTTCATTGCAGAGTGATTTGGTTCTATTTTAGTCAATAATGTTACTATTTTGACTGCTACTATACCACAGCACATGTGTAAAATAAATACAAATTTTACACAAATACTTGTCTAGATGTTTTAGTTGAATTTGAAACAGTAATTGTTCCAGAGAACATTTTGATTTTTTTTTAATAAGTAAAGATGCTGGTTAATAAATATCACATACATGTCAAAGCAGTACTTATAAATTATTTAAATTCAAAAGCTCACCTTTACAAACTGGTTTACTCTGGTTCCAAGTGCTGTCTTTTACACAACGCATGGTAGATGAACTTGCAGGTTCCATCAGAAATCCTGGATTGCACTGATAACTGACTGTCTTATTAAAGGTAAAATCATTTCCAAACTGAATGCCATTTGCTAATGCACCTGGATCTCCACAATTAATCACTAGTGAGAAAAAGAGAAAAGGAATTTTTTTTTAAAAAAACATGTAACAAAACATAGAACCATGCATACCTAATGTCTTGCTTCTCCCTGATTCTTGGTCCTTAGCAGAATGCTGATTGATCAATTCTGACTCATTTGGCTTACAATAAAAACTGGCRCAGTAATGTATTCAATTATACAAAATTTGATTTTGAACTTTCAGAACTTCCTCCTCTGAGCATAAGCCACAAGAAAAAAAATGGAAAAAAGTGCTAAAGGAACTCTAAAAGTGCACCTAAATATAACATTATTCTAAAAAATAGCTATATCATTGAAGAAATTTCTGAGGTAAACAAATACAATAAAGTTACCTATGTAGTCATCTTAAGTAATTCTGGAAGCATCTAGTTTGTGTTAAAAGGGCATGTGCCCTTAGATATATAAAAATATTCCTGTATTACAGGACAGGTGAATGTGGAAAAATGCATTATCTATGAAAACAATAATTTTCAGTAGGAAGGCTGGATGGCTTACTACATTAAAGCATTAGGGAAGAAAATTTCTTTCTGACCTGTGCAGTCTGGAGCAGTGCCAGTCCATGTCCCATTAGCAGTACAGTGTCTAGTTGTTAGCCCTGAAGTTTTGTAACCTTCCCAGCAGGCATAAATGACTGAGCTGGAGAATAATATTCCATCAGTGTATATTATCATACCATTGGCTGGTGTGCCAGGGTTCCCACAAGATACAGCTGCAAAGAAGAGATTTTAAAAGAAAAATTAAAAAAAAAAGTCAGTTTTTCGATGATAGGTGACTAACTGCGATGAAAAAAAAAAAAAAGAGGAAAGAACAACTAGGTTAAAATCTCATCTTTTAAAACACCCTTAGAAAATTTTACCAATAAACTTTTTAATAGGTATATTCTTGAATTGACATTTTATTTCTCTTTGTTAATACTATCACTTGCATTTGTTTTGTTTCCTTCTTTTTTTCAATTGCTGATTCAGATAGTTTGCCCTTTTCCACTCAATACAGTCACTGGAACAAACAAAGCTCATTWAGGACTTTCTGACAGACTTGTACCCCTGTTTTGCCTTTTGGCACATTCTTCTATTCTCTTCTTGTGTTCTGGTATCTCCTTTGTCACTTGTAAAAATGCATAATTAGTAAATGATGATCTTCTTATTCATTTATTTTTTAATCAAAAAAAGAACATTATGTATTGGCATCCATATATTCTGGGCATCTGTATCAATCCTTTAAGGCAATAATTATGTTTCAGCTTCRTATGTCCAGGATTTGACAGCAGCTGACCTTGATCACTTTGATCACATGGTGGGATTTTTTTGAAGGTTTAGCAGTGAGGGTTTTTTCCCAGAGTATCAACCAACCATTAAAAGCATTTGGGATTTTGTTTTTAATTTTTATAAGAATTTTTCTAACAATTCTGCTCCTTTGAGACACCACCCAGCTCTGGGGTACCCAGCACAAGAAAGATTTGGACCTGCTGCATGTGAACCTGATGGATGATCCCCAGCATAATAGGTACAATCAAATAATTAAAATATAACCAGTTTAGATTTCATGACTAAAACAAACACAATTTGCCAATTAAAAATTAGTCCACCATTTATGTTTGGAATGATACCTTAATGCCTTTTTAAAATAAAATTTTAATCCTTTTTAAGTATAAAAGTTTCAAATAGCRAAGAGAAAAATTAAACAGGTTGGAACTTGAACTTGTAGGAASAAAAAAGGTATTCTTCTAATTTCAACCTTAGAGTAAACAGGAAACAATTGAAGGACTATAGAGAAATTGAAAGAAAGAGGCTTTTTCTCCTGTTTTTTCCGTTTTTTTTTCTGAAAAGAGAAGGTTGAATCAAACACTATAAAGAAAGCGGAAAAAAGAGGAGCTTCTCAAACACTGATAATGGGCATTGACTTCTGCTGTCCTGCTGTATTTAATGTCTTCATGTAATCAAAGTATCCTGCAAAACTTCAATTTGCAGGCGAAAATACTGATCCAAATGCTGATCTTGTGCCCACTGCCATTTTTATAGAGTTATGATGATATCTGCACTGACAAAAGATTAGACTGTGCTGAAGAATACTGCAAAAGAACAACCTGTTACATGAGCTACAGGGATAAAATGTGTAGGTGAAAAAATACAAGAATTTTTTAAAAACATTTTGTTCTATCTTCCATTTTATCATTTAGTTTAAGAGACAAGATACTGCAGAATCCATTAAATCCAATGAATTAGATAAAGTAACTTTTCAAACATTCTTGGAAAATGAGAAGTCCTTATAAAACTGAATTCAAAGTCTTCTATTACTGCTTTCCAATTTGAACTTAAAAAAAATTAGTAAAAATTCTTTATTATGTTTTTTATCTTATTTTAAAATGTAATTTTCAGAAATATTCTCTGTCACATTTCTTCTGAAAGAAGAAGCATAGAAATATTTCATTAGATATTAGTCTAACTTCTGTGGAGAAATATGCATGAATTTATTAATTTATACATTGATTTATTCAACTTTATTTTATCATTTATTCAGTCTTTGATGAATAAATATTACACAGGAAGAGAATATGACAATATTTTATTGTTACAAAACAGATGACAGATTTATTTATCACTCTATTTTCATATCATCACTAAAAAGCATTTGTTTAATTTTACATTTAACTCAGGTATCTATTATTTATTTTCAGGCTAAATATTTCTGAACTAAAATTACTTTCTCAAAAACTTCTTATAAATATGTGTTCCAAAACTTTAGCATTATGGATTTAGGTTTTCAAGCAAAAGAAGAACTGCTTGCAAACTTTTTTAATATTGCCTTTCTGCCGAATATTATGAAAGCATATTTCTGCCTAACAAAACTTTTCAATCAAAGAATAAAAAGTCRTCAGTGTCACTTTAATAGTGTCAAAATGCCCATGGTAACAGTACCTACCTTCACACACAGGCTGGATACCCGACCAGGAACCATTCAGCAGGCATGTTCTCTCTGCAGACCCTCGCAGCTGATAACCCATTTCACATGAGAAACGTAGCAAACTTTTTGTTTTGAACTCATCCCCTAGTCTAGACCCGTGAGCTGGAACTCCTGGATCATCACAATAACCAGGATTATTTCCTGTAAAACACAGCAGAGCAGAATTATTGGCAGGGACATTATGTGAAAATGCAGTGGCAGTGAAAATACTCTCTTGCAAATAGCACCACTGAATTGTTTCTGTTACAATCAATCTTCTTCAGTATTACGGTGTGAAGCTAAAGCCAAAGATGAAAATACATATTTTTTTACCCTACTTCTTATCTCAGACCAATACAGGCCCAAACACAGAATGTGATATAAATAAAAGCGAAAAAATAATAGAGAACATAGTAAGCACCGCTGTTGCTTTTTGTCAGTGCAACAAATTTGTTGGGTTTTGGTATAAATTATATTTTCTACACATTTGATTTTATTGTTTAACTTGTTAAMTTCTAATAACAAGAATTAAATAACAGCAAGAGTGAGGAGAACCATATTAWTTTTTTTTAAGAATTTAATTTGAAATACATATATCCATAGAAAATACTCCTGTCTCTCTGTGTCTGCCAAGAATGAAAATTATCTTATCCTCTGAAATTTTATACAAATATTAGTTACAAATTTAGAAGAGAAAGAAGGTGTTGCAAGACAGACTTCTCAAAGATGTCCTCCTAAGTCTGATAAATCAGTCAACTGCTTTATAATATGAAATGGCTGTTGCAGGAGATACTATACAAAATGGTTGTAGAAGCATGGTCTCAGTATCAAYAATTTATTATAAATTTTGGTGTAAAATTCTGTATCTCCTAAATCCTTCTGTGTCTACACTGACATTCACAGCAACAGTATCCATTGTCCTCCACTTTTGAATTATATGTCTGAACTCAAATTCTATTGAAAATATGAGGCTTGATTTTGGGCTTTATTTTTTTTTTCAAAACATGTATAAATAATTTAACAGTGTGAAGTCTGTATATTCTTACATGGGCTTTTCTTCAGAGRCACCCCTCTCATATAAAGGACAAAATCCTAAACAAAGAAAAAACAATACCAAGTCTTCGAGAAAACTCAAATATTTCATTTAGAAATTAAAATTTTCTGAAGTCAGAAACAATTTCCACTTACTCTAAGACATTACTATTTCACAGACATTTCTGTCTGCTTAAAACATGTGAAATAACATGAGGACTATGATTCCGGGTTCCGCTGTGTCATGTTTAAATCATGAAACAGACATATCACATATACTTTGGCTTGTGAATGCAAAGGAATTTTTCAGGGCAGGATGATCTATGATTCTGAAAATTTGTTGATGTCTCAGTTTGCCTTGGGACTTTGCTGAGGGAATTATTCCAGATGAATGACTGGACATTTTTTTTCTTGGACATACCTAGTTCTGACTTGGAGAAAATTTGAACTGGGACCATGAARTTTTATATTCAAAGGGTATAGGAAAAGGTGGTTTCAGTATTATGAAGGTCTATGCCCTTTTTTATTTAGCAATGTAGAAGACTTCCTGTATCCATTACTGAAAAATGAGTTATTCATCCTAAAAATGTCAACTATTATGTAATTCAGAAAATAATAAATTTCACCATTGCAACAGGTCCCAGGTGACAACAAACCCTGATATCAAATTTATACCGTCATAGAAGCAGCAAGCATTCAAACATATATTAATATATAATAAGTAAATCCCATGCAGAAAGATACTACAGGTTTTAAACATTGTATTTGGACTGTTTTTCATATCCCTGAAGTATAAAACCAATTAGAGTTCTTAGTCATCCTGGGCACAATAATTCTTTTACTGACATTATGACAGTGAATTATTCTTATATGATTTTGATGGATTAATCTCCTAAATATCGAACATGGAAACAAGTTCTTCTTACAATTCCAAATATCTCAGAGAAACGAGACATCTTTTTAGGGTTTTCTTTGGCCTTTTAGTGGGGAGTTTTTCTTTGCTTTTTTACACTGAGCTAACAGATTTTTATTTTCCTAGAGAATCATCTTGCTCTCAAGATGGTGATCCATTGTATTCAAACTTAGAAAATTACATTCTGCATCAGTAACAATATTTTAGTTAAAGTAGACATATTTTCCCCAAAATATGAGTATAGTGCTCTTTAATGTTTTCAAAATCTATGAGTCTATAAAAACWCTATCATATTAATGACAATTATCTGAAGAGTCTCAATTATTAGTAATTCCAATTTCCCTCCACCAACATGAGATTTTTCCTTGTGGTGAGAAATGTTGGATAACAGCACTAGATTGTTATTCAGCTTTTAAAGTCTTGGTGCAATTTCAGATCTGGCATATCATGCTGGATGAAAAGGTGAAAGTGACATAAATGTGGGCTTAAGATAAGCAAGAAAAGATTTCTTGTTCTACAGTGATTCCTTTTAGGTCTAGGCACAAAGACCACGATGGCAGTGAGATCTAGCAGTGTGASAAGACTCTAAATTATTTCCTCCTTGAGCATCACAGAACAGAAAAGAAACAGTATTGATTTAAATTCACTTCCTTTTCTCAGTATTTCAAATTCTGCTCAGCATCCTTTCAGAATCAGCTCATAAATGGACCATTTTCAATGAACACGTTTTCAGAGCTTTTTCAAAGCACTGAAAATAATCCAAAGTACCTTRCACAGATTTAAATTAGGTCAAATCTGAATTGAACCACATTGAATCACATCAGCCCAACAGTGAGCATGTCCAAGAGTTCAAGGGCAGTTATAAGAAGATTGTATAATGGGTAATTATGAACAACTTTCTCACTAGGAAATTTTCTTCTTAYACCATTCAGGTACTTGTTTTTTATATATCAAAGTGTGTGGACCTGTTTCCCTTACAAAACCTATTAAATATGCYGTGAATATCCTTACCAGCTAATCCTTGCCTGAACTCTTCAACAAAACTGTGTTGTGATGTTTTATGGCTTCTTCTAGATTTGCAAAGGCTAGAGGAGAATAAATTGTTCTGTACTTCCTAACAGCACCAAGAACACATCAGACATTAATGGTGTTTGCACGTTGTGAAACTAATAAAGTATATTTCTGCAAGTGATAAGAGGAGTAAAATGTATGACATTTACCTTAATACCTTTGCTGTGGAGTTTCTTAATCAAAATTTTCTGACATAACAACCTTTGTTTGCACAAAACAGTGCTCATAAAAATATAACACATGCATCCTTTTTAAGCAAAACTTGACCAGATTTGAAGCACTATTTTGCTGCATCTTTTATACACTGCAGCATCTGGCTAAGGAGTGAAGTTGCAAAGTAATGACAAGKAGAGTAAGACAATTATGAGAATATTTCAATAAATGGGTGTGATACAGATGGGTGGCTATTGGTGAAATCAAAATATAACTGAAAAAGAAACAAAACAAACGTTTGGCTAACAAAATATGAGAATAGCCTTATGCATGTGACAAGGTGACATTCAGATAATGGTTGGTGCAAGTACCTGAACAGTGAGGGAGAGTCCCACTCCAGTGGCTGTCTTCTTGGCACTCTCTTGTAGAATTTCCTATGAGCCTTCGACCCGCTGTGCAAGAATAGTGAATTATGGAGCCATATGTAAATTTGTCTCCTGACAGAACTGCATTTGCAGGTACCCCAGGATGTCCACAAGAAATGGCTAACAAAGGAAAGACCACAATATTATGTTTTTATGACACAAAAAAAAATCTATTATAACCTTTACATATAAGGTTGGTTCCAAAAAATAAACACTTCTGTCTGCATTTCAAATCTTCCACATCTTCAGTTTTATTACTGGTCATTTGTAAGATTAAACACAAAACTACATATAAAACTAACTCATACAGTTTAGTCTTTCTCTAAAAATATAAAACTTTCTTTCTTCATTAATTTCTTTACATGYTCCTTCCCTACAAATAATACACATTATTTCAGTTAGGAATAGGAAGGAAAACACCAAATAAGGCTGATGGTGCAATGTGCTTATATATTGCATATATGATAATGGCAAGTATCTTTACTGTATCTACAACTCAGTACATTTTAAGCAGTATAATGAAATAAAATATTTATTCTGCAATGTTATTAAAGCAAGGTGATGCTCTAGATTCTAGAAAGAGGAATATGGATTACTGATAATTTTTACAATTTTAAATYGTATTTATTTTTCTAAGATAGAAGAAGTAAGAAATGTTTACACTAGTAAAATATTACTGACAAACAAAAACAATTATGCAGCTATTTTGTATTTAAAATTGTGTATTTTAATTATTTTACTGCTGGAATGTGAATAAATCCACTTTTTCAGGTTATAGCTCTTATTGACAGACACTGAAAGCATAGATTRTTGTGAAAAACAAAACAAAACTGCGTAGATCATATTAGATACATAGTAGTATGAAAAGCATAAGAAAGAAATAAATTCATCAAYCTGGTGACATTTATTGTTCTAGTATGTAAGTGTAAATTCACGAAATAAATAATTTTAGTAAAAAAATCACGATTCTGTAAAAACTTTAAAATCATCAGACGTGATTCAAATTAAAATATACTTTATTTTCATTTAYTATTTCCCATAATTATATTGCAAATCAGAAATCATGTCAGCAAATTAACAGCGATCAGAAAAGAAAAATATCTCAATGGAAATTAAACTCAGGCAAACTGTTATTTTTTAAAGATATGAATCTTACTGATTATAGGAAACACCAGAAGATTTCCTCCCTCTCTGAGGAGAAAGTGATGGGTAAGTATGAAATGATGTTATGAAAAGACCCTCTTGAGCAAAATTTTTTCTACACATTTCAGAGATTTGTTCTCAATATACACTACAATGAGTCTGAAAAAAAAATAAATATCTGATATAGGCATGAATGGTCTTAGACGATCATTCTAAATTACAACACMTGAATAATAATATTAGATTTCCCTAGCTGTTTTCAGATACCCTAAAAAATCACTGATAGGGGAAATTAATGTTACCTTTCTGACATTTGAAATAATAGTTAATAGTTCCCTGGCAATACATTTTCAATAATAGCAAGTTGCATGATATCTTGTCTTTATGTTTTCTCACTGAGATGTACAATTTGCAATATATTAATTTTAAAATCCACTTTTAGTTCCTTAATACATGGCTACACTTTTTTTTGTCTATCACAATTAAAAGTCTTAGCTTTAATGCTAATCCAACTGAATGAATACTTACACAGACACTTTGGTAATGATCTATCCCATAATCCATTGGCTTTACAGGTCAGTGCAGAGGAGCCCAAGAGATAAAAGCCCTTCTTGCAATGGTATGCCACRCTTGTTCCGTATTTGAAACTTTCAGGATAATTCTGCTGTCCGTGACGAATTGCATTCTCCACAAAGCCAGGATCAGAACAGTTCACCACTGGAAGACAAAGTGCGTTCATCACTGATGCATAACGGAAATATCATAACTGCAGCAATGGTTTTCATTATTTCATTATCAGTTCATGACTGTGGTTCATTTTTGGGTTTTATTTGACCTAAATATCACATATATTAACTCCTAAGTYGGTCTCTAGATCTCTTTGATTAGAACGTAATGCTAAAATTTTACTCAAGTTCTTGTAATAGTCTTAGACAAATTACAAAGTATCAAGTACACAAGCAGTTTAAAGATAAAAGATAAATTGGAAGAAGCTTTTTATCATTCCCTTGGTAGGCTTAGTTTGGTCTTCTACATAAATTTTATGTGAAGGAACAGTTTAAATAACACTTTGCCATTTTATTTTTTTAATTTCCTCTAGTGAAAAAAAATGCTTCAAATATTAAAAAGAACATTTTCTGCTATTAATGTGTAGAACAGGAAAAGGAAGATGATGAAAAATCAAGTATTTGATAGGGGAGTGATGGAAAGCACCAAAAAGCATGAAGTAATCTTTTCAGATGACCATTAAAAACCTACAAAAAATTATGGACATTGGCATGCCTGTTTAGTTTTTATATACAGTACATCTACCCTCCCCACTCCTTCATTTTATACTCTGCAGTGATTGTAGGATCACCGAATCATTTAACAGTTAGGGTTGAAAGAGACTTTTACAGACGCCCAATTCTGCTGTCTGCTAATCTGAAAACTATCTGAAAAGTTACAAATACATACTCCACCCCTCCCCTGTGTTTACTCTAAAGATAATAGTATAAATAAACAAAAAAAAAAAACCCTTATTGTTAGTATCATAAATTAAAGTTCATGAAAAAAACAGAAGAATCTATCTTTCAAGTATGTAACATAGCACAAATCAATTTTCATGTAAAAGAAATCGGTGGAGAATATAGACAATATTATAATTTGAGAGGTAAGAAATACATAGTCACTAATGAACTGCTTTCTACTCCTGAATAACTTTTTTTTTCAAAAGCTTAAGTTTTATCATACATTAAATGTAAATCTGTTGATTAGACAATACACTAGAAGAAGGCAGCTTTTGCAAATGTTCATTCATTGAAAGGACATTTCATTCAATCAGCTAAAGAGTATCAGGATTTTAGAAAAATGTTAACATCCTAAAATTTAATATATAGCAAAATCCAATTATAATTTATTTCTCCTAATCTTTTACAGCTATGATCTTAAAAGTGTTATATGTTCATAATTTTAACCTCACAAYAGTAGACAAACATATACCTAGGGCTAAAGAATCTCCCACCTGAATCCAAAGCTTCCTTTCACAAAAATTATTTTACAAGTGATATTTGGGGAAAGAACTGTCTTTGGCATAAAAAGAAAAAAACATTTTTCATCTACCTTATTAATCTACTTTGTTCATTTTTCACTGAAATCTACCATCTACCATCTTCCCAACAACATGTTATTGAAGAYACAATAAAATTACACAGAAAAGTGAAATATATTTTTAAAAATTAGGTGTTACAGTGATGCACACAAAGCATTAGAAAGGCATTATGTAGAATGATTACATTCAATGAGAGACCTTTTTTTTTTTTTTTTTTTTTTTTTTCCCGAAAGAGTAGTAAAACTTTAAGTCTAATTGAAACTATTCCTATTTTTTATGGTGCATCCTATGAAATAATTTACCAGAGAAGTTATATTTAGCTTACATTATAAAAGTTAAGCTTTTATTTCATACTACCAACTTCTATTTCAACACTGTGTTATAACCATAACATTTCATACATAAATCAAATTTGTGCCGGTTAAATAAATATGTTTACATAAAATTTCATTGACAGAAATAAATGCCTCTTTAGCGCTGCTTTTTGTTTTTTTTGTTTTTTTTTTTTTTTTTCCCATAAGACAAGAGAAAAAATGTAAACTCCTAATATCTCGCTACTCTTTGAAAGCTAAAAATTTGGATGTGGAAGTCCATTTCTCTGCACTTGCTTTGAAGAACTCTGAAAATTCTTACTTCTGGGGATCCCTATTTAAGAGTATTACCAAGAAAAAATGCTTTGTTCTTTTTACATGACACATTCATTGTTACTGATTTTTTTTTTCCATGGTTACTAATCACTGACAGCTAAGTCTAATTCTCTCACTGGCAACGTAACTACCATTGTAGAACAGGGACACATGTGAAAGTCTGCAAAATGTACATCCACTGACAGGAAGCCTTACCAAAATGTTAAGCTAGATCTGAATGAGCTCATATGTYTGTACTCACAGTGTAATTCTTCCTTGCAGAAACTAGCACAGTTCCCAGAAGCAACACCTGCTGCATCCTAATTAACTCTGTTTCTTAGGCAATTAGACATGGTGTAGTGCTGGCTGGATGCTGCCATAGAGTTTCTGCTTTTGGAACTAGCCTGTATCCTCTGCATAGTTATAAGTTGCCTTGTACAAACATATCCTTAAACTCAATTTTTCCTYATGCATATACATTCCTAAACATTTGAACACAAATCTGTATAAATACAAAGAAAAATAAGCCAGGACCTGTTCTCTGGTATGAGGCCAGTAGATGGTGGCCAGGTCTATGCCACTGTGCTCTGCTACCCTCCAGAGCAGGGTGAATTTCTCTGAACTGCTCATGAAGAATGATCCTGCTGTCCATACTAACCCCTGGACCGTGCTCCAAACAATTCCTGTGAATGTGCCACTTGGTTCAAATGAAAAACCATCTAAATAAATAGAAGTAATTCAACTCCCATGCACAGGCACTGTTAGTTTACAGATAAATTTTATTTCAAACACAGAAGTATTTCAAAATCTTTTATTTAGCTAAAACTATTTTTAATGACAATTTGATTCCCAACCTCACAGTAACACAATATTATTATTGTGATCCATCATATCACAACCTGATGTCCAGGGCAGTATGAAATRTTTACAATGGTGAAAAACAGAACTCAGGTGTTCTTGACACCTATATCTATAATTCTTATCAGGACACCATTCTGCAATGAAGCTGTATAGCARAAAGTAACTATGGCAAAAGATTCATATTATGATCTTCCTCCATGCAATCTATATTTTTAGTTTATTTTTTGGTGGGATATTTGGCTGATTTTGTTTGKTGGTTTTGGGGTTTGGGGGTTTGTGAAATTGTTTTATTGTTTATTYGGTTTGGTTTTGGTTTTTGTTGTTGWTACTTTGTCTGARAATGAAATTGCAGATGCTCTGGTACTCTCTTTGATGGAATGGGGAGGACAGTAGAGATCTACAGGCACAAACCTTTAAAAGGAAGTGCATTCCTGAGCAAAAATGTACACAACTTGTCATGGATTCATGGGCTATCAGTCTCACAGAAATCTCATTTGGGAATTGCGAGAACTTCAGCATAACAGAAAGTATTATTTCTTGAACTATAATATGGGATGTTTATTTTATTTCTAGATAAAAGTGATAAACAGTGCAATACTGCACAGATAAAAATTGTGTAAAGGAAAAAGCAGTAAAACAAACAGTAAAACACTTTAGAATTTGCTCAAAAGAAAAATAAAAAGTATTTATTTTTCACTGTAATTTAGAGAAAATCATTACTATTGAACTYGAATATGCACTAGGTTAGTTGAAACAGAGTATTGAAAATAAKAGTTCAAATAATTCCAATTTTATTCTAAGAACATTCTATTGAAACAGAAGAAAAATCTGATGCATATTGCAAAATTCTCGCATTTATTGAAGGTTTTGTACATTCATGAATACAATTGCTTTTCAAATATTCTTCYTTTTCTATGGTTTACTCAGGCCTTTCCTAGGTTTAATTTTTAACAAGCATTCACAAGAGCTGTCCCCATTTTTAGTGAAGTTGAAATTATTAGCATAAAAAAAATCAAATATAACTACTTAAAATTAAATCTTTGGTTTAACGGKTAAGGGTGCCAAGTTAGCTCATAGAAAGTCAGTACCAGAAATTAAAAGGAACTTTGTTTCATGAAGATATGCTGGCCCAAAGCTACCCAAAAGCAATTCTAACTGAACTGTTTTTCCAAGTCAATAGGGAGTACAGAAAAACTTAATTCTCCATGCAGCTCAGAAATACGGAGTGTTCAAGGAATATGCAGCAGTCACAGAGCATTAATTTGTGTGATACAGAGTTCTCACTCCTGTACCAGTAGTATCTGTTTAGACAGCTCAGTGATGAATTAAATACAAAACAATCATCAAATGCATAATTTAAGCATGTGCCCTGTGAACAAAATTTTTGCATCATACATGAAGTCTTATCAAATGATTATGCAAGAGAATATGATCTCTCAAGTTAAAAAGTAACCAAAATTATGCTCTTAGTACTACTTAGGATCAGCTATCAGTTTTTAAATATATACTYAAGTGTGCTGTTGCTAAGAATGGCTGCAGCAAGGAGTACTTTAGGAAAGAATTGGAGTTGGCTGGCATACAGAGCCAAGGCAGTATTTTCCCTGATTGCCTTTCACCCTGGGGACTCAATTGTAAATCACAGTGAGAGTAGACGGAGATTGCTTTCTCTCAATGACACCTGTCAAGGGTTACATGGGAAATGAATTCTGTCAGTCTTGGTTTAGTTTTCTGGAAAAGCTGCAGAATGCTCTAAGTCTGCCCTGATAACTTTGGAACCTCACACTGAATAGATTCAAACCCTTGAGGACAAAGAAGTTAAAAGACCATGTCAGAGTCCTCTAGGGCAGCTTTCTGGTAAGAAGTTGAATGATCATCACAAAGTAAACTATTCACAGAATTTAGAAATTTAGTCAAGTGCAAGTTATCTTTCTGAAGAATATCAACATACTATCAACTATCAACATGAACAGACTATGTATATCTGTCACTTACAGTATAAAAAAAAATCACAACAAACACCTCTGACTTCGGAAAAAAAAAAAACAAACAAACAAAACACATTTCTCATCTTATATGAATGCTTAACTCCACTATAGATGGGAAACTGCTTAAATTCAGAGCTGCTTTATCTTTGGATGAGAAGAATTGGTCATCAGTCCCAATCTCTTCCATCTTCCTATCAGCTGSCATCAGAAAGGTTATTTCTATTGTCAGTTGAGTGGTACATATCATCACTGATTCAAATGACACAGCCATTAAAGAGAACATGGTAAAACTACTGATTCCTTGTAGATACCAGATTCTTGATAAGACATAAAAGTCCAATTAAATTTTGCAAGAATCTATGAGTAATGAAATAAAGATAAACCTTTCAAGTCAGAAATTCAGTACAAATCCATTATAAATAAACAGAGTTCTGAATTCTTTATTACTAAAAAAACAGCCTGGACTTACTGAAACAGACTGGAGAATGTGAACTAATTACAAACCTCTGCATCTTTGCCAAATTGATCTTCCCATCAAAATATTTCTAGTCTTAAGAAACATATTTCTAATGGGAGAAAAGCTTTTACATCTCATTTACAAAAAGGTACAAGAAATCTGAAGGGAACAGTAGCAAAGGACATCCACTTTTCCTGACATAGATTATGAATATGAGTCTGCCTTAATACAGGCAGAAAGTGTGGTGTTTAATAGAGCAGTTCTTACTTGAAGCATAATATATGGAAAAATGACCTACAGTGCAATCAGGAGTTCAGAACCCTGATGAGACCATCTGATTCAGTTCTTATTTTGGTGGTTAAGAGTTATTATGAAAAGTAGAAACCTTTCTGTGTTTCCAAAGACCAAATGGAAAGTGGTTCCAAACTGCTAATGGAAAAAAAAAATCTACAGTGAACATACTTGGTTTAGGATTTAATGTTGTCATGACTACTTCTGGGGTAGCACATTCACATTGCACCAAGCTCTACTTAGGCAGGTTTGCAGAAGAGAACAAAGACCTGGGTATTGTAATTTTTCCAATGCCATTTGATTCCAATCTAAAAGCAAGTAAACTGACTACTTGACCTGTTCTTTATCAAATAAATAGATAGAGTCCATGTGGAGAATTACGAATTATGAATTTAAAGTCATAYTTCAGTGACCTTCACATTCCAGTAAAGGTTATTACCAATCTTTAAAAAAACACTAAATACACCAAAAGGATTAAATATAAAATTTTAAATAGACATTACAGTTTAAATAATTCAAAATATTTGGGGTTTCTATTTCACAAAGTACCTAAGCATCACAACATGCCATTTTTTTAACTTGTGACAGAAACAGCAGGAGCATAGTTTTTCCAAGGCATAGGTTTTTTTTTTAAGAATTATGTTGCCTCAGAACACAGATCCAAATCAAATATTAAAAAGTGTGTACATTTTAAGGGATTTAAGGTTTTACTTGATGAGCCAAAACAGTTAACCAGAAGAGATAAAAGCATTCTGGAGTAGGGGGAATATCATTGAAGAGCAATTCAAGCCTTTCAGTGCATTTAGGATATACAAATATATTAAAATCTTTTGTTTCATACAAGTTTTTATCATAAGGCTCTCAAGTAGCAAWTATGATCTTTTGTGGTCATTACTGTTTTCTTAGCCAAAAAACTCCATATGATTTCYTTGATAAATTTCCTGTCACTGATTACTTAGTTAACCTGCTATTGACATAACAGACAGAAGCAAAGTAATTGCAAAAGGCTGCCTAAGAACTGCCCAGCTTTATTTTCTGAAAATATCAAGGTTTCCTATGCATACATAACAGCTCAGTTTCAACATAAAATAAAATAAAATCTRAAATAAACTTTTGCAATAGCTTCAAGCAGCAATCTTTAATTTGTAGTACTTCATGTAGAGTCTCAGCCAAGTTCATTATTGACTCAGGTGAACTCAACCGAGGTTTAAAAGAAAGGTCATATGCAAAATCTCTGTTGAATTAAATGATACAGCTTTGCCAGGAACATCAATCCTTTCCCAGCAGTATATTTGAAGAGCTGGAAGATTTACTTTCTTTGTAAACAAATTCATAATTCATGGCTAACAATGATCTTTAAAACAAATGTTTTCAACCCATTAGATAAAAGGTAATTTTAAAAGTAAAGTTTTATGCCAGAAGAAGTGCTATTACTTGCTTTAGGTAAGTTCTAATCAATTCATTAAGAACAAACTTGACACAGGAATATAGTTGGTGTACATATATAATCTTTAGTCATAAATTGTACAAGAATACTTGAAATTGGAYGTGACAACTAAACAATTTGCCCAGGGCTTTGTCCAGTTAGGTTTTCAATGCCTATAARAATGGAAGCTCCACAATGTCTCTGGGAAATTTATTTAGGTGTTTTACCACTCTCATATTTAAAGAGYTTTTTATGTTTGGTTTTGCGTCCTTTGCATCATGCACTTCCAGTGAGCACCACTAAGAATTCTGGCCCTCTATTTTTCACACTATCCCCTAGATATGAATAGATGATAAGCCACGTTCCCCTGAGCCTTCTCTCTCCTAAGCTGAACAAGCCTAACTCTCAGTCTCTCTTCAAATCACAGGTGAGCCCATGAGAAAAGTTTGCTTCTCTGAAAATGTTTTAGGAAAGGGCAGAATACACCAGAGAGAGGCAGCCACACACACACAAAATAGTGAGAAGCAAAAAAGGGAACACTGAGTTTAGAGGAGAAGGCAATGCATGAGGAAGTCCTGCTCTCTGCAGCTTGTGGAGAACACATGCCACAGAAGAGAAGGAACAGCAGAGAGAAACTTCTACCTACTAACTGCAAGGTCAACCCACCATGCTAATCTAAAATAAGAAACAATACCAATTATCAAGACAATTACTACAACATTTTAAATTTTCATACAATTAAGAATCTTCCAAATTTCTAGATCAGAGATGCATGTACTAGGACAAGGTACAGAACGAGTCTAATACTGAGATGCTTTAACTGAAGTGGATATTGAATATTCCCTTTAGACTACAAGTAAATATCTTCTGGTGCACAATTACATTTATAACAGTTGCTGTTATTTTAGATGTTATATTCCTCTCCAGTAGGAGAGGTATCTTGGACAAATTTCAAACTTCATTACAACTTTTTCAAACCCTTTARATCAGTTAGACTCAGTCAGTGAGGTGAGCAGCTACAGTGTTATTATGATCAASAGCAAAGCCCTCTGGGTTCTTGCTGGATAAACGGGGCAGGTGATGAAATTACGTGGATCCTTGCAATCCATGATGGAAGAGATACAAGACAGTCACTGAAAAATATATGTTGCTATAGAGAAAGAAATACTAAATGAAGAGAAGAATGAAGGGAAGAAACACTGAGCAAATGGCAAAAGTCCAGCTTTACACCACCTGCATGAGAATTAACAAAACTGTAGATAACCAATTAAAAGAACCTTCAGCCATTCCATTCTGGTAGGATTTTACAGCTAACCTAGGACACCATTCTTAAGGAAATAGATCTTGGAAATTATACTCTTTTCAGAAAACGAAGCTCCCTAAATAAGATTTCAGACCATAAATTGGCCTGGATCAAACTCAAATTCATGTGAATAAMTTTAAAAAGGACAATGAAAGTAGACAGGAGAGACAACTGAAATAATGTTGTAGTAMCTGTAAGTGTTCTAATTCTTATGCTCTTTTCCTTAAATCTTCTGTCTTTGCATTGTTTTTCCTCACTTTCACTTTGATTTGTTTTGCTTTTAATAAATATATTGGAGTTCAAAGTAAATAGCTGAGTTACTCAGCTCATAAATGAGGCTGATCTTCAGTAAACCTGTTAAATCTCTGACAGTCAGAGAAGATCCAGATTTCAGCTACAGGATGAGAGAAAAAGTGTGCATTYCCGACAAATAAAAGCTTACTTAAATGCTTCACAGACGAGACAGGAGTTTGTTCACTAAAATCTAGCAAAACAAAGCATATAAAAGGGAAAAAAATACATGAGCCTAAATAGGAACAGTTTGCTAATTCTTGTTTCTCYGTTCCAGTAATTATATTGCTATGTTAGTTAACTCAAATAAATTCTGGGGGTAGTGACTGAGGGAATTGCCATCTCTTTATTGTTTTAATRAGAATGAAAGATCTAATTCCACACACACTGAGCTTGAAATTGCATCAGCTATCTCCAAAACATTATGATGAGCTAATCACCAAAGATAATTATTATTCTTAGGAATAACAACTGTAATACAATAAGATTTTTAATAAACCAACAGGTGGAGATAATAAAKGTACAACAGCCAAAGTTAAGTTCTTATTACATGATTTTTTAGTCCCAATGTTGCATCCTTAGAATGACTTTGCTGACTACAGTTTTCTTTAGCTCACAAAAGACAAGTTACAAAGAATGAAAAGCATAGTACTTACACTGATTTAACATTTCTCCAGTGAGAGAGAAAATACTCTAAAAAAGCTTAGTGACCATTTCATTTCTGGAGAAATTTTTGTGTTCTATTTCTTTGCATGTTTCACAGCAGRTATAGTGATCAGATTCTTTCCAGACACTAAACCTTTTAAAATTTGTTTTTGTTTACATATTTGGAAATTAGCACTGTWACTAAAATATACAAATGAATCCAGCTTTTAATGTGACCAGGAACAAAATTTGTAAATTAGAGCCATTAAAATACATTTCATTCTGGAGCCTACACAAAAAGAGCACTGAAGCATATAGAGTATCTCCAAAAGTTTTCCCCAGGCCTTTGAGATCTTTCAGTATATCTCACATGATTTATCTCATGTCCTGCCATTCACCTCTCTGTCAATTTCCATCTATTTTCATTTTCAGAAGATACTCAGTCTGCTTCAGTGATTCAAAAGAAGATGTTTCACAATATCATTATCTTACTGGATTCAGCATTGAAAAAGCATGTACTATACCAGTAGAAGCTGTTTTGGGGCATATAACATAAAAAAAATAAAAGTGAACAGATTTTAGGTGTCTGATGAAGATATTGGTGGAAAAGACCAAAGATGAGATATTAGCTCCATATTCTGCAACAATAGCCATAAGGCAAAGAAAATAAACAAAAACAGTGACCATAAAGAGGAGTAAAAAAAGGTTAACTTCAGAGATTTTTAATCTTAATGACATAAAGAATAGAAAAGATAAAGAATTCTAGATTGTGTTTTAAAATGTTTTTCTTTGTCCTTTCCCAATATGTACATTTGATACAGATTTCCTCCTAACACAAACTTTTACTTTATTCTCATCTCTCAAACACGTCCATATTATCCACTGCACACCGGTATTCAAGCTCAGATGTCTGCAAGAAAACCAAGCAGCATTAAATTTTACTTTATCCCTTTTTTTGGTGGGGAAAGAAAAATCATYTCTCAGGTATTTCTAGAAAATACAAAAGAATCAATAGTGTTTTAAGGCACAAATATTCAATTTCATAATGGCTGTTTTTAGAAATTAAATGCACCTAATTCAGGCTAGACAGGCATTGCCATTTATTAATGTAATACAGCTTTTGTGATACTAAGTKAACTTTATATGTCTATAAACTAGATGCTAGTAATTGCAGCAAGAACTTTCAGGTAAAATACTGAAAAGCCTAGGCTCCTTCAATATTCAATGCTAACCGCATCCTCCAATATAGAATGCAAAAACCCAAATAAAGCTGGTAAGGAGCTCCTCAAGGATGGGATTAGGAATGATATCCCAATATTTTGAGGCATGGTAAAACTTTCTTACCTCGGCAGTTGGGTAAAGGGCTGCTCCACTGCCCATTGCTTCGACACTGTGCTCGAGAAGCACCCTGAAGTAAGTATCCAGTGTTGCAAGTAAAATTTACCACATCATTTAAATTGAACTCACTGCCATTAGTCATTCCATGAGCTGGGTTCCCAGGATGTCCACACGTGATTGCTGTTAATAGAAAAACAGGCAGGTTAGCATGGAATCATTTGCAGGTTGGAGCTCTTTTGATGTTTTGGTTCTTTGGTTTCGGTGGTTTTTTTCCTTCTGAATTCATCTTTCATTTATAGAAGACATGTAAGAAAAAGAATAGGATATATTTACCAAGAACTCTGAACTGACAGGAGAAAAATCTATTTTTTTTACTAAAATTCTTAGAACTTACTTTTTACCTTATATTAAGACTTTTAATAAAAATAAATCTCTCTTTCTCTCTCTAGGTATTTTATATATATAGATAAAAATATATGCATTTCCACGAAAATCTGATATGTATTAGACCTTTAAAAGTGCATTTAAAAATTCCTACTAATACAAAAAAATGGAAAATGCTTTTTTCCAGCAAGCTTAAAAATGCAGTAGGGCCAAACAAATTTGATGCACTATTTCAGAGCACTCTGGAGTTCTGAAGCAAATATCTTGCACTGCCTTCCTGAAGCAGTGGTTCTTTTAATCTGATTTTCATATGACAATAGAGAAATCATTGTGGGGAGTAAATCTTTCCTATTATATATATTATGTGTGTTGATTTTGCTAAAATGGAACTTGAAAAATAAATTTATCATGGTCAAGCTCTAGCTTTCCATGTGACAAGATATTAAAATATTGTGGAAGAGTAGAGAAAAGCATAGATATTGACAATGTAAAATCAGAATGTATACATCTAAAGACATGCACAAGCACAGAACTTTTCAATTTTGTGCTAGTGATGCTGATCATACTCAAATAAATAACCTATACACCGATTTATTTTTTCTTTTGATTCTGTTGTGCTGGTACTCATAAGGAACAAATCTCAAATCTTATTTCCTATTAACTTTCAATAAGCAGCAAGTGGAAAGACCTTTCAAGAAATACTTGGCTAAAGTGTGGTCCAGCTGGTTATCCAGCAAAGAGATACTGAAAGATCTGTGGGTCACAAATTTTGTGAGATGAAGAAGGCTGACTTTCATATGAAACTAAGAAGATTAAGTTGTAATGGGTAGAGAATTCCTAGTGCTTCCTTAGATAATATTTTTTAAGATTACAATACCTGATACTTTACAAATCTGAAAATTCTTTCAAAGTAAATTAAAAATATACAGAGACTTCTGATTTTCTGTAAAAGACTTAAATGATCTTCTGTAAAAAAACCCCACAAAATAAGGACTGATTTGGGGCAAATTTTCAGGGGCATAGGCCTTAATATCTTTGCATTATCTCTTACATTGCACTGGATCCACCTGAGATGGATCTCTGACAGTGCTCTATATTGGCAGCTGGAAAGGTGTTGGTAACACTCCAGTGTTGTGCTACAGCTGAGCAGCACTGGCACCCCATCAGTGCTGTCTCCCCAACATCCCACCCTCCCACCAGCAGGCTGGGAGTGGTCAAGATCCTGAAAGAGGACATAATCAGGGCAGCTGACCCAAACTGACCTAAGGGATGTTCCAATCCATACGATGTTTGCTCAGATATAAACAGTAAGAGGAAAGAGGAGGTAGGGGCAAGGCAGGGTGGGCAGCAGGAAAGGAGGGAAGGTGTCATCCATTATTGACATTTGTGTTTTGGGGTACCCACTAGACATGCTGGAGCCCTCTTTCCCAGGAAGTGGCCATACATTGCTTGCTGATGGGAAGTAGAAAATCAAAAGCTTTATTTTTCCCCTTGCATATGATGCCATCTTATTTTCTTCCCCTGTCTTTCTGAGGAGGGGAGTGAGAGTAGCTTGGTGGCTACGTAGAATCCAGTCAAGGTCCACCCACCACAGCCAGATTTCTAGCTCATGCTCCACAATGCTCAGTCAGAAGAACATTTCAGTACAACATATTTCTAGCACTGGTGAACAGTATGTTTTCACTTTACATCTCAGAAATAAGTCTCATTTGCATGAGAATTTCTTTAAAAATAGGTCAATTAATCAAAGGAGGAAAATCATCTGAAGTTTGAATGCTGACATAAAACAAGTCACCTTGCATGGCTTTTTAGTCTGGCAGCGTTCTAAGCAAAAGAAACCCATGTCATAGTGGAGAGCATTAGACAACCTCTACTAACAGAAACTGATGCCAGTTCTTCTCATAACAGTAATGATAATATCCATTTAGGAAGAAACAGCTTCCTGCCTCTCCCATGTTCTCTCAGCTTTGCCCCTTTCTTTTGAAGGGATTTTATTCACTGTACAGTCAAATGAATACACTGATAGTAATAATCCCAGCTGCTGACATTTCTCCTTTGATGCATATAAAGAACTTGAAGATATAAATAAGATTTTAAAAGGACAATGACACCTGGTAGATATTTTCTGTCATTGTATACAGGTAGAAATTTTAATTTTACTCTAAGAAAGAAAATATTGAACATTTAGAAATCTAACGTATTAAACAGAAAGGCTGAACATCTCAGTAATTCTCTGTGTGGACAAAAATACTTCTATCTGAAGTGTAGGCATCTTAAAAAATGCAGCACTTAAATAATTGATATAAATGCACCATTACAAATAACAAAAATATGTATAAAAATGGGGATCTTTAATAAAACTGAAATTAAAAGGAAATAGAAACAATGACATAATAAATTAGTAAAATAAAAGACAGATAAATTGGACTTGACTGATTAAATGGGTGATGGTTCAGAAAATGTCAGCTAACCTGCCACACAAATGAAGAAGGAACTAGAGAAGGAAAGACTCAGCAATTCTAGCAATTAATTATGTGATTAAAAAAAAAAAACCAAAAAAAACCAAAAAAAAACAACAGGTGAATTAAGATGATACCAAAGGCTAGAAAAAAGTTAACATTTTTTTAAACAGATATAGCATAATACAGTGCCATGCCCTGGGCTTGCATTGGTAGGCCAAATTAAGGCAAATTTGAAAAATCAGGCAGTCACCATTAGAACTGCCCAGATGAACACTAGTCTGGCTTTGTCCTCCAAGCAATGGAAATATACAAAGGAATTTTTTACTCATGGTGAAAGAAATAGTGGAGAGGCTCAGCAAGACCACATTTGACAGAACTACACCTGGACAAAGAGAAAGTGATAGGTTAAGTTACACAGCTGCAGCCTGCTGTTCAACCCACTTAAATGTCTATGCCATCCACTTTCTGAAACAACAGAAATCAGGAGTTACTGAAAATATTAAGAAGTCTGTGCTAGGTTAGCAACTGGATCATAACAACCCTTGTAACTGAAAACAGATCCAATAACTATCTGATCTGAGCACAAACACTTTTGAACATCCAATCCACAGTTAATGTTCAATTATGTTTAAAATAGTAGCAATAATGCAGTAAGAAATGAATTGTACTTACGGACACAAACAGGAGTTTGTCCAGACCACTTGTGATCCTGCAGGCAAATTCTGACAGATGTGCCAACAAGTCGAAATCCAGGATTGCACTGGTAGACCACAGTGTCACGATAACTGAAACCATCTCCACTAATATGACCATTTACAATTGGGTCTGGAGAGCCACAGTGACCAGCTACAACAAGAGAACAACACATTAAAAACATGTATTTTGACAAGACTTGCCAAAACTCAGGAGGAAAAAAAACCCAAAAATTTCAAATTCCCTTCCAATAATCAATGTATTCAGAATCAACTACTGCACTGTGCAGTACAAGTTCTCAGGTAAAAAACCTACAGATGATATTTCTTCTACTTTTTTGAAGAAAAAATAATGAATTAGAAAAATGAGACTTCTATTATGAAATAATAGTGCAGGTTTAAGAGCTAAAGACCTCACATTTCTCCACGGAAAAAGCCAACCTTACTAAGGCACTTCACTGTAAAAAAAAAAAGTAGCAATTAGGTATTTTTGTTGGTACCGATGAAATTGCAAAGCAATATGAAGAGCTTACTATAATTTTGACATGAATATGAATTTATAAGTGTTTTTAAGATAGATGAAGGCATGAACAGGAAGGAATGTCTACCAGCACTGTTTCCTCCTTATTTCAGCTGCTGCTAAAACAATACATAATGCATTATTCCAGGATAATAGCAGTCTTGGCACAGAGGAAGCCAAGTAATAATTTCATTCATTCTGGATTCTTCATTCTGTTTGAAAACAGAGCTGCTGAGCAGAAAACTATTTCTCTTTACTGATTAAGGGGGAAAAAAAGTTGGGTTTTTTTTGGTGAAGCTAATTACAATTGCAATAATTTCATCTGAAACTATGCTAACTCCTCATTTTGAGAGATGTGGACTGGGACCTAAGGCTGAAGACTGCAGACAGAATGCGTTGTGTGTGTGAGCTCTTTGGTTTCACACAGGCTGTATCCAACAACAGCAACTTGTTTGTAACTTTTCTTTGGGATTCAATCTTCTTTCCAATAAAACCCATTTAATAACACTAGACAGTGCACTTCATTCACACCTAACAGCTTTTCTAAAACACTAGAAGGAAAAAACACACATCACTTGATTGGGTTTTTCATACATATAAGATTATTAAAAAAAATCCTGATTGCAGGATTATTGATGCCTCTGAGACAACCATGTGGTATTGTTCTACAAATTTGAGAAAGTATGAATGCAAGCTTTTCACTTGTTACACAGCTGCTTTTCCCCTTACATATTCTCCCCTGAGAATATGCCAACAGAGAATAACAAGGACATTGAAAGCATATTTTTCTCCTTGAAATGTGTCATGGAATAATTTATCTTATTGTTCTCTGTCCAAATTAGCAATATGATCCCCTTCACCCTTCTCTCTCCTCCAGCCTCACTCAGCCTCTCCTTGTCTATCAGATACTCCAGTCCCTGGCCCCTTAATGGGTCCTTCCTCTTTATTTGTTTCAGTTTGCAATATCTCTCTTGTATGGTGGAGGACACAAAAACTACACACAATTTTCCACATGAGTGCTGAAGAGGAAATAATAACCATGACCTGCTGACTACACTGGTGCTCATACACTCCAGTCTGTGATATTTTTACTGCAAGGCTACATTTTTAACTCTTACTCAGCCTCTCTGCTCAGTCACCTGGGTACTTTCTGTAAAGCTTGTTTTTACCCAGTCAGTTCCAAGAGTACTCACAAATGGCATTATTCTAGGCAAAGTGCAGGATTCTGTATTTGTCTTTCCTGAACTTCATGACCTTTCTGTTGGCCTATTCTTCCAGATTCTCAAGGTCCCTCTGCCTAGCAGTGCTACAACCCACGTATCAGCTGTTCTCCCACCATTTGGTGTCATCCTCAAACTTGCTGCAGATGCATCCCCACTTGCTATCCAAGTCACCGACAAGGGCTGGACAGTTTGGCCTTTGTGTTCTCCACAGTATCCACTGGCTACCAGTCACACTTTGAATCAGGAAACAATACCATTAGACCTTGCTGGCTATATTTGTCTTCCATTCATTTTGAAGTCCCTTCCATCCAGTCCCTGTCTTCTTAAGTTGGCTACAAGGATACAATGGGAGACTGTTTCAAAAGTTTTGCTACAATACAAAGTGAAAGAAATCTATTGATGAAATCTACATCTCATGAGAGATCACTGGAAAAGGCAGTAAGATTATCAAGGTTTGTTTTTGTTTCTTCCATCCTGCCTGTTCTCAATTTTCTTTTTATTTTCCCTATGCCTAGAAATTGGTTCCAAATATTTACTCCCTTGTTTTTTGGGGTTTTTTGGGGTTTTTTTTTTTTTTTTTTTTTTTTTTTTTTTTTCCCAGGGACTGAAATACACAGAAATAGAAAGGAATACATTTGGGGTTTAAAATTTTCTAGATCTAAATAGTAAAGAATTGAAAAACAGTAGATGAACTGAAGACAAACATGGGACCACAGGGAATTTCAAGAAGAAAGGTATACGAAATGTGCCACCCTGCATAAAGCAAAATATTATGCAAAATATTATGCACTTTCTCTCAAATGGGGATTTAACAAGTAGCTGGACTTACTATGTGAGTCATTTCATTTACAGATCATCCCACCTACTGTGTTTAACGATTTTTCAAGGAATTTTGACTTAATTAAGTATTCCAACACACCAAGAACTGAAAGAGCACTGCAATGACACAAAATGTATATAATTTTCTCATCAACTAAAATTAAAGAAAATTAAGAAGGCTGTGAGAGGAATTTTTAATAAAAATATTCTCAAGAATTTAGAAAATTCTTCATATGTGTCAAGATTGGTTCAGTAGTTTTATTCTAAAACACCTGGAAAGCAAGATACAATTAATTCTGTTTTATTTTAATAAGAATTTGAAAAATAAGCCAATATCACAATATTATACTGCAATTTACCTATGAGTTATCACCTAAAGGATTAGATATTTTCATACAAGCACAGTCCGCAGCAGCATATTTTCATACTGATAAATCCAGACATTATATATATAATACAATTAAAAGATGGAATAGAGTAGATTATATTTGACCCTAGATTTTAAGGTATGTCTTTGACTTGTTTATGTGTTGTTTTGCAACTGAAAGCCATAAAAACACAGGGGAAAAAATCTGTTCAGGAAAACACATTGATCCATGATTAAGCACCACTGATTTTGCAGACGGAATTAGGCAAATCTAAATGCTTCCAGTTTGCCCTCTGCCCTATATGAACCTCTGGTCAGCCATTAGTACAAAAAGCCTGCTTAAAAACACATAGGTTTTGTGACTTATGGTTGCAAATATTTTTGGAAGGAATAAAGGGAAAGAGACAAAATATCAGCGGTGTGAGTGAAATTGAAAGAATCCTTGCCTAACAATTCATATTTGTCCACGTATAACTAACAAAAACCCACGTGTAATACTAACAACCTGAAGACTTAGGTCTGATATTGAGCCTTAGACTCATTAACTACAGTCCTTGATTTTAGCTTTCTTTAAAGACGAATAATAAGGATTTGACAAGCCCTTTCCTAAGGTATAGAAATTAGTGTACTTATTTAGCCTGAAATCATARTTGATTCTACACAGATCAGTGGGTTACATAAAGCATATCTATTTTCATTTATAGCTGTCCTGGATTACATTCATGTAGGTRCAATGTAGGTAAAAAGCGTCTCTAACTCATTGTAATACCTTTGAAATGGAAAGGCTCATTCAGAGCTCCCTGGGTGTTTGCCTTCTGATTTTCACAGGCTTCAGGTAAGTCTTAAAGGCACCTCTGAAATAAATTTGGGGCAAGCTGTCCTTGAAATTTAGGAATATTCAACTAGCAGCATTTACATAATCTAGCTTTAAAATTCAAGAATTTACCTTTTCTGAATTGCTCTCAGGAGGAACCTACATAGTTCCATTGACCTTGGATTGTAGACTAAATTGCATCTATACCATGTGTCTGAAGAACACGGTAGTAATATACCTTATGAGTGAGAGTGCAAGAGCGACAGAAAGGGGCTTATAAGCAGAAATGAAATTTCCTGCAGCATGCATGGGGTAACCAATTTTTTTTTTTTTTCTGCTGCAGCCTAGTATCTGTGAGAGATTGGGATATTAATGGCTCAAACGTTGTTTAAGATCATGTAGGACTTTGCCCACTAAAGCCACTGCTCATATGCGACCACCAAACCTCTCCCCAACACTGAATATGYCTTGGTGAAGTCCTGGAAATCTGGATAGAAAGCTAAGCCACCTGAAGGGAATTTCAGATAAGACAAAGGTGGTTCTATTGCCCAGTTATCTCAGGTCTAAGAAGTAAACAAGCCTGGGAGAGAAGAATGGGTCCTCAAGAAAAGCCAACTCAGCTGTGCTGAAAATCAGCTCCATCGTGGTCTGGTGCAGGAGACCAGAGCCCACAGCCTCATTTCTGATGCCTTCCACCAGCAGACTGCACATGATCCAAATGTTGTAACAGACCCACAGGGTTGCAAATGCCACTGTAAAACTCCCCTATGCAGGAGAGGTGCTTGGACATTCCCACGGATACCTGAACGTAAAGATAAGCATGGAATACTATGTGTTCTGCTAAAATGACATAGTGAAGCAGCAGAGAAGAAAGATGCTTTGCATGTGAGTTGAGCTCTGAGGAGGAAGGCAGAATTCCTCCTTTCCTGAGAACAACTGAGTACATTCAGCTATAAGACAAAAAAAAAAAAAAAAAAAAAAAATCTGCAAAATGAGTGCAGACAAAACAAATAACAGGTTTCAGAAATAAATATATTGTCAGTGACCAAGAATAAACCCACTGCTGAGTAATTTTTTCTTATTAGGAGTGTAAACCAATATGAGCGGATCTGAAGAGAGGAAGAGCTGGAGTGAGAACTTAATGTCCAAACTGCACAAATCTCAGGGTCTGAAAGAATGCTGGTTTTGCTTCACTTTCAGCTGTCACTCATCTGCTTCCCTTGACTGAATGCTTCAATATGCTGAATGCTCAATTGTACTTGGAATGCATCAGGAATATCCTAATTGAACRTTATCTGCCAGCTCAGTTTCATCATACACCCTGCTCACAAAGAAAAGTGCTGTGAATGTGGGCAATTATTTGAGTCACTTAAGAACCACACTGGTTTGAAAAGCATTACAACAACATAAAATAGAATTTAATTTCTAATAAATACATATATGCTAGTAGAATAGCACAAAATCATATGCCAATATTTCCATAATTAAGGTACATTTATTTTTCATAGATTTAAAAAAAACTTGTTGCTTGAAAAGAACTGAATTCCAGTTCCTGATACTGTTTCTTTTAAGACAAAGCAAAGCAAAGCACAGAAATTTGAGGTTTTTACCTAGGCATTGGGTTTCAGTACCACTCCAGAGACCATTTGCCAAGCACTCCCTGACATGAGAACCAACTAATGTGTATCCTGTGTTGCAAGTGAATATTGCAGTAGCTCCATACACTGTTAAGGTTCCAATCTTATTTCCATTGGGTGGAGATGGAAGACCACCACAGGAGATAACTAGGAAAAAAAAAACAAAACAACAGAACATCCTGAAATATGAAAATTTCATATTGTTTTTGTAATTTTTWAGGCTGGAAGAAAACACACCACCTCATGTTTTTTTTTTWAAAGTAATAGGAATAAAGATAAGAGTTGTATTCCATAGAAAAGGGTTACAATTATGACTGATTTGGAACATATGTTCTAAATCTCAAAATTCTTTTTGAGCTACCTGATACCTTGACAGCAGTCAATCCATATTTCTAGTTTTAAAACAAGGCAATTACATGAATTCCCAGGAAGGCTGTGATTATATTCCATGTGTACATGCACAGGGTTATTTCTCAAATACACTTTCCCTGGCTATTTTAAGTGTTGTGCCAGTTTAAAGACATTATAAATATTTTTTTACATGTAATACTCTGAATTGTTATGAACTTTTTTTCTCATTTCCCACTACTATTCATAAGCATATAGCATAAATAATGGTCTGCTTAATAAAAAACAATAAATTTTCTTGTTTTGCCAAAGACTAGACTTGACCCATTATCACAGAAACTTTCTGCAGTACAACCCACAGATATCGCCCATGACATGAAAAATTCCCTTTCAAGATTGTACCAAACTCTATTTTGACTAAAACCATTCTGCCATTTCTTTTTTTCCTAGAATATATCAATAATATTGAAATTTAAAATGCAGATCAATGCCTTCAAGACCTTCAGCTGTATTTTATTATATGTTAGCATAAATCATGTTTGCTTTCAAAAGCATCTTATTGCAACTAAACTTCCTAGTTGAAATCACAACACTACATCCTTATATATTTTAAAATGTTCAGTATAGAAAGAAATGGAATTGGGTAGAATTTGGATAAAATTAAATACCAGCTACTGTGCAATTACCTAACTCAGTCATAATCAGAACACATTTGATCATATGTTTCTTATGTACATAATGTGTTCAGAGATGCATAAGACTCATTTTGACTACGATCACCTCACATTAATGTAATATTATTCATGCAATTTGTGGATTAGCCTAACATTATAATTTCTAATGTTAATGCTGAATATTAAGTACATTTAAGTTAAAAAGAAAAAAAAATCAAAAAACAATGAACTCTTCTAAACATATTGCAAATAATTTATTGGCTTTTGTTACAGAGATCACAGCTAAAAACATTAAACTACATGAATAATAAGCTAATCTCATGATTTTTAGGCATGTGTTCAACATATTCTTAAAAAAATAAACTTACTAATTAGGTCTCTTTTAATCCAGAATGCCCTCTAATTTGAATTTTTACAATTTCTTTAAAGATAGGAATCTGTCTTTAAAGATATCTATGGACAAGTAGACATTGATAAATATGATCTAAATCCCTTATCATCAGTGTTTCAATTAGCTTTCCTACTGCTTCAGAAAAATAAACAACTAGAATACATATTTATGTAATCTATCATTGGTGTGTGAATGAAATAGAGAAAGTAAAGACTAGACTCCTCAAAATACTCTATGGTATGTTTCAGTGTGTTTCAGGATCTTAATGATCCATGTCCAATGGAAATACTACTGAATATTCCTTGGAGGATGACATTTGCTATAATATATTCTGCTAAATACTGTAGCAGAAGGCAAAATAATGTACCTTCCTTGTAAATTAACTAATATCTTTTCAGTCAGTAACTCCCTGTTTTCTCTGTCTAATACTTTCTTTTTGGTTACCTGCATCTGACATGGCTCACCCCATTTTCTATTTAATTAAAATGTCTTAATTGTAGAGGGTGGGCAAGAATAATCTTTTCAAAGAACTTTCAGCAGCTAAACAGTAGCAGAAAATCAAAACTACATTTTTTAGCATGTATGCACAAAAAGAAAGGGGCACAACTGCAGTTACTGAATTTTTTAAAAATAACACATTGGAAAACAACAAAAAAAATGTTTTGGAGAAATTTATTAAGACTTTGGCACTGTAACCCTTGAAATCTGTATGCTTCCCCTGAAAATGCCAAGGTTCTCTAAAACTTTAAACATCCAAAGTTAAGGTTGATGTAATTTATGGAATTTTTGTATGAAGACATTCTAAAAGCTAATATGAATGTTTCTCCAACAGTACAGTTTTAATGCTTCACGCAAGAGGTCAAAGCAATATCATTTTCTAATCTAACTCTAATTTGGAACCTTTTAAAGTAATAACATTCTCTCTTAGTATTTTCTACACACTTTTGCACCATCTAGTTGAATAAATATAGATTGATCTCTTGATGCAACTTCAACTCTTGCATGAAACATATTGCACTTAACACCTAAGGATTTGGAATAAATTAATTTCAAGTTAATGAAAATTTCACACTTACTTACTGGAATGTGAGAGCAAGATAGTTTATAAAAAAGTTATTTTATATAATAAAATTTATGTATTAAAAAGCATATGATATTCTGTATGATATTCTGTAAACAAGTCTGTTGCTTACCCTTACACGTTGGCCTTTCATTGCCTACACTCCAGGTTCCATTAGTCCTGCACTGAATGAGCCTTCGACCCAACAAATAATATCCAGGACTGCAGCTGAGCATGACTTGAGCTCCATATTCGTTCAGTGACCCAGAAATCAGTCTCCAGACCACATGTTCTGAGAGCAGAGTCTCTATGCTGGGGCAGGTTACAGCTGTGGAGAAAAGAAATGCACAGATTAGCATTCTGCCCCTAAATTTCTTTACAGGTTCATGCCTTGCCTTACTATCAGATTCTTATGCATGAATGTACAATTTCTAATTCAAGATATTCCTGAACACAGAATATACTTCTAGGCTGCATTGATGTAATCAACTTAAACTGTAGCTTGAAAAATTTTCATTTCACAGGGGCTTATTCTGATTTGTTATATTCCTCATTCTTCAAGAAACAAAAAACCAGTACCTACTGAAAGATGCCTGATTTTGTGCACATGGTTTGTAAATGAGTGCATCAATTTGCCTCTTTTGGTCAGCCTCTTGCAAACTATTGTCTGGGCACTATTCAAATTCTCATTTACATAGATGAAACTCTATAAGGGATTATCTCAATTTCCTGCAGATGTGAAGATGTCCTCCTACATCACCATGATTTTTTACAGAAAAATATATGAATAGTACTGATTTACATAAAATATAGGTCAGAAAGCATAATTATAATTTGAAATCCTTATTGAGATTATCCATTTTAATGATATAACAATATATATTGATAATTGTGAAATAGACTCAAAAGGAGGGAATTCATAATGACACATAATTGGCACTAAAAAGAGTTGTTGCAAGGCCCAGACAGGCAAATCTTTCAGGTCAATATGTGGCTCCGAGGCTGGTGTAAGTGGAAAAAATTGGGGTTTGTTGACCATGGGATGATCTACTCAACACCTGGTCTGCTGACAGCTGAGAGGATGCACCTTTCTCAGAGGGCAAAAGGAGCTCTAGCACAGCAGCTAGCAGGGCTTGTTGAGAGAGCTTTAAAGTAGCTTGGACGGGAGAAAGGGAAAATACCAGGCTTGGCAGTGATGAGCGATGGTATGGTGTGCCAAAATTTGAGGAAATGAGCACTAGTGGGATCCCTCAATCTGCCTCACAATGTGTTGGCTACAAAGTACCACACCTAAAATGTTTCTACACTACACAGAAAAACAAGATGAGCTTGAAGCTTTGCCCAGACCCAGGAATCAGACATCATTGACATAAGTTAAACCCAGTGGGATGGGCACTGAGAGCTGGAGGGAGACTTTACACGAGGGGGTATAGTGATAGGAAAAGGAGTAGTGGTTTCAGATTTAAAGAGAGTGAGTTTAGATTAGAAATTACAAAGAAATTCTTCACTACGAAAGTAATAAAGCACAGGAACAGGTTTCCTAATGGAGCTGGGGATGCCCTGTTACTGGAAGTGTTCAGAGCCAGGGTAGGTGAGTCTCAAGAAACCTGGTCTAGAGGAAGGTATTTCTGCTCATGGCAAGGGGGTTGCAACTTCGAGATATTTAACATTCCTTCCAATCCAAAACTGTCTATGATTCCTCAATCCTATGAAAGAGCAATACAGATACACATCTCTTCCATCATCATGATCTAGGGATCTCAATGCAGAATAACTGAAGCAAGATATTTGTCCTTCAGTTAAGCTTTCGTAATAGATATCTGTTGCTTGGTATTTTCTGTAATTAAATTCAATAGCCTAATATCCATGATTAATCTGTGTCTTGCTGTATGACCATCACAAATCATATTTTTCATGCTTCAAATCTGATGTAAATACTTTTAATGAAAAGAAAGGCATTTCAAACATCTGCCTCAGGCATTATATTATCAGAGGTACTTTGCAAAATAAACTGCCCTGATCTCAACATTTACCATTTACCTTTCTGTGCTGTGTTTGCTTCTCATCAAGTGAGAAATGTTTCTATTTCTGAAGACTAAATAGCAGCAACACTGAAAAACAGGTTGTTATGCAGATTGTCTATGCTTTTCTGCACTTTGCAAGTAAGAAATCTTGGATAAAGCATGCCTGCCTCTGAAAAGCAATCCATTCTGAAAATATTGACTTTAAATTGTTGTGTACATCACTAGCACTTTAATTTAGCACTTCAAGTTTAGAAGTAATAGGATTCTTTTTCAAACTAAATAAATTTTTAGAAAAGGAAACAAGAAGACACAGAAGAGAATAAAGTGTTATATATTTTGTTAGGTTATTATAAATACTAAACAAAACTTTTTAACGATGGATGTAGAGCCAAATGTTAATTATTAAGCTTTGTTTTAAAGGGTAGTCATTGTCTAGCCAAGTTTGACCAATTCACTAATTCAAGGTTTTTTGTTCCTTTTTTTTGTTTCTTTGGTTTTTGCACTGCAGACATAGTGTTATAAATTCAGTGCATCTAATCCCCAGATAATTTATCTGGCCTCTTCCCTCAAAAAAACCCGAAAACACTGTTGACATTTTTGCTGACTAATCATTCAAGTTAAGTGCTTTGTATGCTGTCAGTTTTTTCTGAGAATGAAGCTCACTTCAATTCACTGGAGCACTGCTTTCCCTCTGCACATGGCTCTGAATTCAGATCATGTCTGTGTGATCACAGCTGGTTTTGAATACTCCTCTTTATGTACTCTGTGGAATTGCTGTGTAAAGTTTAGGCAATGCCCTTCAAGAAAGGTGAAGATCAACTGGAGATTGTCCAGAGGACAATAATGAGAATTACTGGTCCTTAAAAGTAGGAAGGAAGAGTGAGAATGAATCACAATAAGATAGTTATCTCTACAGAAGAGGTGACTGAGTGAACTGGACTCAGGAGTCAAGGCGCTGGCAGGGGTGGGTGAGCAGCTCCAGGGGTGCCCTTGGTGAGGAGAAGCTGCTGGGCACAGTCGGCTCCAAAGGACCCAACACAGAACACAGCTGAGCTCTGCAGCCATGATGGCAGCACCTTGGGAAAGTATGTTTAGGAAAGGGCAAAACTGCACAGGCAGAGAAGGAGGGGACTAAAAGAGTGAGAAACAGCAGAGGGAACACGGAGGTCATTGAGAAGGAAGCGTTCCAGACACTGGAGCTGGAGTTTTGATGCAGCCCAATGGAGAGGACCATGCCAGAGCAGATACCCGTACTGCAGCCCACACTGGAGCAGGTGGATAACATTTTCTGGAGAAGATGCAGCTGATGGAGGGCACAATTTAGAGCAAATTTATATTGAAGGACAACAGCTCCTGAAGAAGACCCATGCTGGAGCAGAGGAAAAGTGCAAGGAGGGAGCAGAAGCAGGGAAAAGCCTGGAATAAGCTGATCACAACTCCCATTCCTTATCCCCCAGCACCGTTTGGAGTAAGAAAAAGAGTCAAGAGCAACACAGTRAAGGTGACCCTGGGAACAGACGGAGGAAAGTGTTGTTTTGATGTTTCTTAACCTTTATTTTTCTTATTTGACCCCATTTTAATTGGCAATACATTAAATTAACTTTCCCCAAGATTAATCCTCTCTCTGTCCTTATCTTGACCCATGTAATCTTTCATCCTATTTTTTTCCGATCTGGTTGAAAAGGGAATGGAGTGAGCAGCTGGGTGAAGCTATGACTGCTCACCAAGGATAAGCCAGCACACTGAAAAATCAACAGTTGTCAAACATATTACGAACCATAAAAGTACAAAGTAACTTGTATTTGTCCACTGTGGATACAAAATGAAACCATGCCTTTACACTACAGAAAAACTGCTTCAGGTTACGCAAATGCTAGGAAAAACTGCAAGGCGGGGGAAAGTAAATTACTGAAACAGATTATTCAGGATCATCTTCAAAATTAGGTTAAATGACCATCTGCCAAGGATGCCAGGAAATTCTCTTGCACTTTCAAAAATATGTTTTAATAATTTTTTTTTCAGCCAATTAATTCAAATAGATGAAAACCCTTTCACAATCATGTAAACTTCAAAAGTCTTGTATTTGCCTCATTTTACTATTTCTTTAAAAATTAGTTGAATTTTACTTGTTTGAAAACTTAAAGTGCTTATCATGTATATATGCTGTTTGATTCGATCAAGATTCTAAATTATCTCTCAAAAATTTTACACATAATATTATAGCAATTATTAATTTCGATATTATGCTCTAATCAGGATATTAAGTTCATGTTGAGGCCAGGCTCACTCAGTTAATTATTGCTTTGACACAGGACAGAGACAAGCAGTGCTGCCCAATGCAACTGAGAGGCCATGTCATACAGTAGAGGAATCTGCACTGCATTGGCTTGATATGCTGGGAGGCAGAAATGAAGGCTGAAGGACTCTTATCCAGCTTAATTATCTACACTCATATTTTAAGAAATAATTTTTGCTTTATTACTTTAGAAGCTATATTAAAAAATTACAATTCGTGATTGTAACTCACCCTGGAGAAGGGCATATTATTCATAATAAGAAAATACACAGGAAATTTAATTATCTAACAATTTTAATTCAGATGTTTTGAAGACGATAAACAAAGATTTTTTTAATTAAACTAATTTATAGGCCTCCTCTACTTTACTACATGCTAAATGATGATACATTCCTGAATGGCCACTTCAGGGCATATCTATGCATGATACCTAAACATCAGTAGTGAAGATTTTCCTAAGAAAGTTCAGGGGAAAGATTCTTGAGAAATACATGCCCACTTACATTTGCAAACAGGCGGCCTCCCTTTGTTGCTCCATAATCCATCTTCTTGACACACCGCTGTTGCTTGTTGACTGGATTCTAGCTTGAAGCCTTCATTACATTCATATATCAATCTACTGCCCAAAGTGAATTCATTACCTATAACTGAACCATTCCCAGGGGAGTCAGGAATGCCACAAGATACAGCTGAAAAGAAAGAAAAGAAAAATATTAAAAATTGGAATTTTATCATTGATATCTTTAAAATATTGTCCCACCACTGAAATAAGAAACATAGGTTAGTAATTTTGACATATCCTATTCATAATAATTTAAATTAATTTTCCATCATATTTGCAATATTCAGATGAATGTAATAGTGTTTAAAACATCGATAAAAATTGAGGAGTGCATCTAATATAGACAAACATTTAAAAAATATTTATTTTAATACAATCACTGTAGAAAGCGAATTTGCAACACAGGCTATGGGCAATGGTTTATTTGCTAGAGAAAAAAAAATCAAGAAAGTGTCCAAAGTGATTTGGTCCAAGAAGCAATGAACTGAAAAACTCTTAAATGCTTTCTAGTAGCCTGTTCCATTCTTTCAGGGTTTCTTTCAGTCCTGCACTACTTCATTGTCATTGCTTTATATATCATATTTGTTTGTTGTATGCATTTAAAACAATGTTACTCAAGAATTCAATTTATCATTTTTGGCCTGATGAGAAGAGCATCCAAATATATGACTAGACAGGGAAGAGTTCCACTTAAAAATATTATTCAGATATTTTAACCCTTATTTACATATTTGACTAATTAATTTCAGAATGCTAAATATTATGTGAACCTAGGCATATTAATTTTCCATATAATGAAGGAAATTATTTATTGAAATATTTTCTCCTTCTGAATTTAACTCCAAATGAACGGCTTTTCTACCAAGATCATGAAGGTTAATTTTCTGTCAATTTAGTGAAGTTTGAGTAGCATCTAGGCTGGTTTCTTATGCTTATATATTAATTTATTTAGACAGAGTTTATTTAACAGTATTTCATAATACACAATTTTAGAGCAGAGTGTAATTATAAAAATGTATATTTCAGTCACTTTAAGAAAGGTCTCCATGTCAAGGTTGCCTTCTGTCATCTGACTTCTCTGGTCCCTTGCTTTTGATAATTAAAGGAAGACAACTCTCGAGCATTTTTTTAAAAAAAATCTTTTAACACTATGTTTTATTTTAAAGTAGTTATGCATGTACAGATATTAACTCTAGGTCCTTCAATAAATCACCAAAGCTGGTAAGGATTTTATGATTGCCCTGCAGCTCTTCTGAAGGGAAAGTCATCATATTATCTTCTCTGAAAGAATGTTACTGTCTGCAAAATGGCAACTTGGAGCTACCTAACAAATAATCACAACTAATCTATTTCATGAGTTCATATAAACCAATATGAGTATGTGTGTACAGACTCACAAGCTACTTTGAGTCTGGCATCCAGTTAACTGCTCTTCAGTAAACAGACTGATAGAACCTCAGCTTTGAAGCTTTCAATTTTAAATATTTACCAATAAAAAGTGAAGTTTTACAAATGAAAAAAAAATTTCTTACATACAGTCAATAGTACAAAGCAATTCAATATTTTTACATTTTAAAATAAAAAGTAAATATATTTCAAAAGAAGAAATCATAGCCTTTGTCTATAATCTGTTTCAGAGGTGAAGATAAGTTTGTTTGCTTTTTAAATCTAGTTTTATCACCACTTACCCAATTCAATGTAAACTATTAACTTCAGAACACATCATCATGGTATCATAAACACAACTCTCAAATTGGTCTGCAGTCTTCCAAAGCTGTCACATTTGATGCATTTAAATTAAATACAACACAGTACTTTGAATATGATCATAATGAGGAGATATAACCATTGTTAAATGATGAATGATTAGTTCATTTCTAGGGTTCCTTCCATCTGGAATCTGTCATATTGCTAACAGAAGGAGAACTACAGGAATGTCCCAAAATAAACTGCTTCCTTTGTAACACAACTTCTTGGCACGTTTTGTGTCCAGAACTTTTTTTCTCTTATCAAAACTGAGTATTCCTCCACCAGTGGGTAGGGGCTGAGCTTCCTGCCAGTGCAAGGAGCAGTAGTGGGACAGAAAAGGTAGAGAAAAGTGATAAGGAACAGGTTCTGCAGGCCCTCTTTTACTGCTCTGAATCGTGGTAGAGGAAGGGAGAAGGGGAAGGATAAAAGCAAACTCTGCAGCTTCTGGGAGCAGGTCTTTATATTAGAAGTCATTCCCACAAGGTAACCACAGCAGGAGTGGTAGATTTTCTGGTATACTCAAAACAGACAGAATAGCTGTAGCTGGTCAAATGCTCTATCTACCCTAAAAATCAGTTTAAAATTTTACCTACAAATCGAACCAATTCTGATCTCATGTCAGGTAAGTAATACTTGCAAAAAGTTTGTTTGCATGCTGAACTGACAGGAAGTTAAATTTACACTCTAGAACACCATAAAAATGCTAGTGCATTTCAAGCCAAGGTTACTATGAAAGGCTTCAGTGTTCCCAATGTCTTGCACTATGCCTCCACCCATCCTTACAGTTCTCTTCTGTCTTGTGACAATGTATCTGAGCACTTTCTGTTAAGATTTAACTTCAACACTTTCAGGTCTCCTTTTTGACACCCAAACAATCATCTCTGTGTTAAGTGTGTATACATATAATTGTATAAAACCAAAATTCAAAACGATGACTCTATCCACCCACCACATGTAGGTGCCCATCTGTATATACAGGTGGACCTTATTTTATTTCCCTCTTAATAATGAAAACATGAATTAACTTCAAATACCTTAGTGGAGCAAGAAGACTTTATATTGCTATTTGAAAACAAAACACAACAAAAAAACAACCCAAAACCAAACAAAAAATCAA